>NW_027491952.1:600000-765025 GCF_021521415.1 Bidens hawaiensis
AGTGAGATAATGAATTTATGTTATGTTACGGTGTTACATTATGAATATTATCACTAATAGTATCCCCATGACCAACTATGCTTTACCAATCTTATATCCTCCATTTGAGTACCATATCATTTAAATTGTGTCAATATTTCTTAAAAGATAACATAGTATATATGTTAGTAATATAATGTAAAATAATTTGGATACAAATTAAGTGTTTTTTTTTTTACTTATTTTTTTTACCTTAGTAGGGCTTTCTCTACATGTGGATAAAATCCGGTATATAGAAACCAAACTTTTTATGATATTTATAATAGGGAAAATCTTTATAATCTTGGGCATTTAAGGTTGACATCCTTACATATGAACACGACTATTAATGATATGATTTAGGTTTTACTTTAAACTTTCTAATAACAAATTGTGCATTATTCTAAATAGAAAACAATAAA
Source organism: Bidens hawaiensis (assembly GCF_021521415.1). Lineage (NCBI taxonomy): Eukaryota > Viridiplantae > Streptophyta > Magnoliopsida > Asterales > Asteraceae > Bidens > Bidens hawaiensis. The sequence goes on from NW_027491952.1 coordinate 600,441, forward strand.
TATATTAATTAATTAGTTATTAAAAACAAGCAAATTACAAACACATGCTCATTATTTCACTCACTTTTTCTAAAACAACTTTATTTATTAAAATCATCCAAAAGGGAAAAAAAGAGTTGTCAGATATTGAAACGGAAACACCTTTTAAGAAAGAAATTGAGAAGAAAAAAAAAGGTTGATGTGACGATTTTAGTTATTAGTAAAATTAGGAATCACAAAGTTATGTTGGGCCTTTTGGTTCAATGCATTATGGCGATTGTTAAGTATTGGGATATTCCTGATATCTCAAGTTTAAGGGAAATGTTAAAATATACAGGGATATTAAAATGAGAAATATGAAAAGGATTTGTGATCATAAAAAAATCTTTTAAAAAAATTCAAAATTACAAAACCATAACTCAAAATATAAATAAAAAAACTAAAATGTTTCCCCCATCATTCCCGTTAAAAAAAAAAACCGAAAAGACGCAATTACGAAGATAAACAAAAAACACAATGATAACTGAAAAAAGAAACAATAGATATGCCGAACTAAATATAACACAATGTTGAATAATATAACACAATAATGAGAAAAAAAAAGACACAATGTCAAAGAAAAAAATGATATAATTAATGGCGAAAATAAACACAAAACACAGTGATAAACAAAAAAACACAATGATCTTATTCCCTCAGTATTGCGATATTTTTTAGAACGAGAAAAACGGTGGAAACCTTTTTGTGTTTTAACTTTTTTTGTTTTTTATTATATTTTGAGCTGTGATTTTTTTCATTAATTTTTTAGGGATTTTTGTATGTCTATAAATCCTTCTCATTTTTGTCACACTTTGTAGAATAACTTAATTTCAAGTTCAAAAGTTCACTTAAAATGGTTTTTCTATAGTGGTGGTTTTCCTTTTTTATGGTATTTCTGGTTGAGTCAAACATGAGTGTCAAAATTAGTATGAACAGTTGATATCTCATCTCAGAAAGATTCATTCGGGTATTGTGGGTAGTTCCAAACATTGTTAAAAAAATTATAGTAAAGACATCGGTAAGAAAATAATTTGCGATGCCAAATTGAGCACCCGTATCTTGTAAGTTGTAATACGGTTTTTTTAATAGTGTTTGGGATTACACACAAGACCCGATTGAGCCTTCATGAGAGAGATGTCAACAATCCATATCGATTTTGACGATTTAGACCTGACTCATCCAAAAACACCAACCCACCACTATAAAAAAACCTCATTGACTTAGGTTTCGAACACGAGGCCGTATTATGTCTTAGTAATATAATATATGTTTGATTATAGATTTATAGAAATAGGATTATATTAAAAACATGAGCCATGCAACTTCCAAAATTGTAAAACAATTAACTTATGGTTATCGACATCATGACGCTAGAGCGTAAGATCTTACGGTCCCATCTAAAAATTTAGCTAGATGTATTTGAGATCATGTTGGAACTTTTATATAACTAGCTCTTGTTATAAATGTCAACAATCAACACATGTGAAAGAAATGTTCATTATTATAGGATGTTTGGTCCTATTTTACGGCGGAGACAAAACAATATTTGATAGAATCTCGATCTTGAATACCTTGTTTTGACCACTTCATTTAAAAGGACACTTTCACTAACTATAAAATCTCATGGAATGGCGGCTTCACTATGTTAAAATACATAACACATAATATATTAGATTTGTAAGATTTATTTAAAAAAACATCTCAAAGCGGTATTACTATAACTATTTTGTTCATACAAAGTGTAGTGGAAGGGGGTTAGGCGTTAGCGAACAAAAAAAAGTATTGCTACGTCACTACCGGGAGGATTAATTAACTAAGCTCAAAAATTGGTATAATGGTTTCACCAAAAAACAATTATTTTTTATATAGAAATATGAGTGGCATATTTTGACTGGTTAGATTTGTAATTGACCTCATCATTTGAAACCCTTGCTCCATTACCACAGCGGTGCCTGGAGGGCAATCACTACTTTGGCGCCCCCAATTCTTCACAAGTAAAGATGCTTGGAGCTCAAGAATGGTGATACGGTACTGGGTTAACGCCCAGTAGACTTTAACATAATTTCCTTTGCTCATTAATATAGGACGAGAGTGCTTAGCGGTTTTTACATCATTTTCTTTCTCATCAATGCGGAATAAGAGTTTTTTTATAAAAAAAAGGGTTGAGGCTTAATTTTGTTTATTCATCAATGTTTGATGACAAACCTAAATAAAGAGGACCCTGAAATATTGATTCCATGATGTCATGAGTTGCACAATCTAGCGTTTATCAATATAATTATATAAGTTAGTAAAGAAAGATTAGTCTTTGTGACAGGGAAGAATGATGATGGTGTGAATGGGCATGGGACAACATGTCTCTTAAAGCAAAGTGTGATTACTTAAAACTTGATTTGAGTGGAAAACTAATCAAAAGATATTAGTGGGAACACCGTCATTTGGTTCCTTAACAAACGTCCCATAAAGTGTTCTTAAATGATTTTGATTGGTTTACGTTTGATCCTAGAAAATGATTTATATGTTAAATTCAAAGGACTTCAATTATCATTTGTTTGAACTCACTTTAAAGTGTCACTAATCCTCTAACTTAATTAAGAATGTTTTGTTAGGGTTTAATGAGTAGCTTTGACATGTGCTTTTGAATATTTATTACTAGGTTAGGTACCCGTGTATTACACAGATTGAAGTTTTAATTTGTGCTCGCCCAAATTCGCCCAATGTGTTCGCCCACAACGGGTAGTCTTATGACTTATAGAAAAGTCATAAGTTATAACATTATAACTTACTGAACTTTTCCTCTCATATATTAAACAAACTTAAACACCCTTTTAACTTTTTAACAAGTTATAACTTATAAGAAGGCAAAAATAAGGAATCTCATACACCCAACCTTTTCATATTATTTTACAATTTACTCTTTTTAACTCTCACCATTTTTTTTCTTTTATTTTCTTTAATGAAACTCGAAAACATACATTTTGTTTTTTCCTTAAATAAAATTCAGGAACACAAATTTTTTCTTTTATTTTGTATTTTTAAATATTTATTATTTATTTTTAATATAACTTCAATGATTAAAATTAGAGTTTTATAAGCACGCCTAGAGCATCCACAATCGGAACATCCGAAAACACCAAAAAACATGCATAGTCAGCTGACGCATCATAAAAACATCATTCTTTAAAATCACCCAAAACCCACCTAACAAGAAATCCTAAAAACCAAATCTAGTTTAGAATCCCCAAATCTTCAATAACAATGACAGTTTTCAGGTCGGTTCAATTGACCGGCTTATTGTCCACCTCTTTGTGAGAGGTTCTCTTTTTATTTAAAAAAATAGAAATTAGAAAATGAATATCCACGGTTTGTTTTACTTGGTAACTTAATTTAGAACTTCTGCTTCTTATTTCATTTATATTTGAAAGAAAGAATTAAAGAAGGTAAAGAAATTCAAAATCCCCTTTGTTTGCTTTACGGTTAGAATATAGCATTTTTTTTAACTAACAACTTCCAAACAGTACAATTCTGACTATCAAGGGCTAGACTAGACACCTTACAGGTTACAACATATAACTAAAAAACATCACAATAAATGTAACCACATCCCATTCCAAGTGTCAAATCAACAAAGAACAACTTTCATTGCTTGATATGCTCTAAACCTCCAAAATATCAATTTTGCAGGCTTTTCAAATTGACAAACCATACACTTGTTTCCTAATACAACATTTAACTTAATGGTCTTATTGTGTTCATGACACACGAGGGAGTCGCTTTCAAAGGGTACACTTCCATCCCAATAGTCAATAGAACAGACCGCCCCATCCCAACCCACCATTCATGTAAAATGATACTGTCAAAAGATTCAGTTGGATGGGCTTCTTTAGTCATCATAGCCGCGTGACTAACGTTATAGCTGCTCTTGTACAATCTCACTAAGATTTAAATCTGCAATTGTTTCCTTCCCAAATAATGTGAACACAACACTCGCCTGCAACACACAATCATACCATATTAGGGATGGCAAATGTGACCCATTGGGTTGTATATAATAGGTCAGAATGGGTCAAACTAAAAAAAGAATTTGATTGAAACGGGTCAAAAACGGGTTGACATTTTTAGAGGGTTTTTTTTACGGAACGAAAAAAACAAAGGAAACTTTTTAGTACTTTTACTTTTTTAGTTTTTGATTTATATATATCGAGTTATGATTTTTTAATTTTTTAATAAGGGGTTTTTGAAATGGGTCAAAATGGGTAGAGATTTCGAAAACCCTCATTAAAAAATTCAAAAAAAAAAAATAATTAAAAAATTATAACTCGAAATATAAATCAAATACTTAAAAAGCAAAAATATTAAAAAGTTCCATCCGTTTTTCTCGTTCCATAAACAAAAAAGAAAAAAAAAAACACTTGAGAAATTTCAACCCGTTTTGACCCATTTCAATCATTTTCTTTTTTAGGTTTGGCCCATTCTGACCCATTATATATATTTTAATACAACCCACTCAACCCAATGGGTCATAATTGCCACCCCTATACCATATCATACCGTTTTTTTTTCTTTTCTTTTAAAATGACCAATTAAATAAGGAATGCATACCAGTCCTCTCTTCTTATCCAACTTCTTTACGATGCCTGAAAAATCCACAAAATCTCCGGACACAATTTTAACAGTAGACCCTAAAAGCGTCCGCTTTCTACTCCTTGATACCTTTTTATCAGAAGGCACAACCAATGATTGCTCTTCTTCAAAAGCTTTATCTGCTGCTTCCTGCTTCTCCTTCACTTCTTCAAATATCGACTCCATGTCATCTTTGGACACGGGCCTCGGTTTGTTAATCTGTCGCTTCCTGCAACACAAAACCTACCTTGTATAAGACTTAGCTTGTGATGTATAACTAACTAATGAATTACAATAGCAGCAGATAATAAGCAGATTTACATACGTGTTTCCAACCATGCGTCCAACGCATCCTCCGACCCCTTCGCAGTCTTCTCTTATAAAATTGTGGAGTTCCCTATTGAGTATGCAGTGCAAAAAGACACATCCCGGGTACAGAGGCTTTGGTTTAACTGATATCTTCCCGTTCTTCAACTTAGTTTTCTCGTGCACGGCTGCATCAAATACCTAATAATGCATGCTAGTTGTCAAAATATTATAAAAGCAACCATCTAAGACTCTGACGTTTGGCTAAGCTTATTTAACTCCAAAAGTGCTTATTTACTTAGACAGTGTGTAGTGGGCGATAAGTTTGGGCGATTTCCGGCAACATAGCCACTACACCCCTAAAATGAAAATCGCCCATTTGCTGAGGTGACGCCAAAAAGTATGTCAAATGACCAACCAAAAAGGACAATTTTATATATTTACTAGTTTTACAGATAATGGAATGGTGGGTATAATTGTAACTTAGTATTCCAAAAGCAAAAAACTTGAATCTCTAACACACAACAAACTAAGCAGTTAATGCGGGAAAGTATCGGATATCGGTCGAGGAACAATATTTGAGATATCGGTAATTATATTATCATGCAGAGTTTATATATATATAGCACTTTAACACTAATAATTCAATATATTAATTTACTATTAACAAATTATCCTTTTGCAACTTGCAAAACACTAACAATTATAGCAAGTAGGAACTAATTAAGACTCAAAAAACCAACATTAAATGCCAAAATTTGAAAATTAAGACTTAATATATCGGTGAAATATCGCCTATATTACCGGTACCGATATTTTGACCGATATTTCACATGAGGACACGGAGATACCACCGAGATTGACTGCATATACAACAAAAAGCAAAACCTTTTATGATCTAAGCAGTTAATGCGGAAAAATATCGGATATCGGTTATTGCAGTAAGATATCGGTGGGATACCGGTAATTTTAATATCATGTAAAATTCATGTATATAGCAATTTAACACTAATAATTCATTATAGTCTCCTACCATTAACAAATTAACCTTTTGTTATTGGAGGTTGATGCCTTTAATAGGATATTATTGGAGGTTGATGCGTTGGCTGTGCTACCGAAATCGAACAGGTCAGAATCGATATATACATACAGCATTACAGCTGTAAACATTTTTTTAACAAGTTAACTTATTTGAAAGTACTCTCAATAAGAAAACATTAACAAACCATCATTGTCTTTTGTGTTTTATTCTGTATTTGGTTTGATCTTTGCTGTCTTTAGTTATTACTTATCTGAATTCCCTAACCTGTAGGATCTTGGTTCGTGTTTTCAAGTGTAATCAAGGGAAGCGTAAGTGAGTATTGCTTAAATCACTGCAAATCTGCACCAGTTATAATAGTGCCTGATATAGGTATGTTCGAGCTCATGGTAGCAAAGTTTAGAACCCGTGTGTGTGGTTGTTTTCGTTTACGCGTGTTTTTTTACCACTATCTCGCCTTCACTTCAACTTTCTCTGTTTCTACTTTCTTCTCTCTTACTCTCATCTTCTTTCTCCAGGGTTTTGACCACTGGAGCATCACCATACAAATTCGATCGTATTCAACTTTCCAGCATATCGTCTCTCTTTTTGTCTGATTACCGAAGGTAATCGCCTGGCTTCGTCTCTTTCGATTGGGATATGTATATGGTTAATTCTCTCAGTTTGTTGTTTTCATCTTCTGTAGGTGCTGTATGACTAGGGTTCCGAATCGGTAATGGCAGTTGTAGATGAATAGTAAATCAATGACGACGACCCCTATGTTGGCCCAAATGAAGTCCTCATTTATTCATCCATACAAATTGTTAATCGAATTTTATTTTTTTTTCTTTAACAGCTCTTTGTTTGATTAGATGAATGTTGCTATTAGTTAAGACTTGATATAGAACCCTAATATCCCTTTTAGTCACTCTACAAAATCCTTAATTTTTTGTATTAGCAGTGGTCAAGGCTACTCTTATTGATCATTTCGTGAGATATCTTACGCATCTGATATGGATTTGAAGAAGCTTTTCTTTTCAAAGTGATATAATCTGATCTAGAGTTTTCATAGGCGCTTACTCTGAGAATAATTAGGCGTACATGGATGATTGATCAATCCAGTGAATATTTTGGTTTATGGATTTCTAGATTTATTTTTTTTCTTTAATTAGGTTAATTCCTTTACTACTTGGGTAGCCTAAAGCAGCAATACGACATTTCCACATAAGCAAACAAGGTTGTTTTGGTGATGGCTCTTCGTCATCGAACCGAGCCCTGTATAATGTATCCTATGAACCAAGCTCTTGGACATTTTTTTAAAGAATTCCTTTGTTATGTTTGGAAAATCAACCTGCATTTTATTTGTCGCCACAGCAAGTAAAAAGAATGTAACCTAATTTTTACTCTTATCTGTTATGTGTTTCATAAGGTGACTATAATTTTTATAATTTGTTTACTTTTTTGTGTCAGTATTTCACAGGATTTTCTATGACAGTACTTCAATTTATGTGGCTATGAAGACTTGGCTGCATGCGCTAACATGATCCAGTACAAACATCTACCTGAACATGATACAAGATAATAGCTATGTTGAATTGTCACCGGGCTAACTTGGTATATATTCCTAAAGGTTGGACAATGGATGCAGCAACGAATGGAGGCATGCCTTTACGCCTACACCTAAAAGACATCAGGTTACTTCATGTCTTCAATTAGAAGTTATTGTCATAAATACAACTGCTTTAGCAATACCTTATGTTCAATTTGTGTGTTTTTATAAACACAACTACTTTCCTTTCTCATTAAAGGAAGCAGATTTCGTTATATGCGGTCACCGGTGATGGGGAAAGGGGCATACATATGCCAAAGGTTATATCAAGAGGCACTGCATCTGGCCATGATGGACATGAGGTTTATTCTTTTAACATTTATATTTCATAACATTGGCATTTAACATATGATGAAAAAACAATATTTTGCTGAGTATTTGGGTTATGTTTTATTTTTCTTACTTCATTTGTAATTAAGGTAATTTCATTTGTTTCTGCAATGCAATTGTTTATCATAACTTTTATATTAGGTGTTTGGATTGATTCATGGAGATTTATGTAATGATTTATGAACATGTAACACAAACAAAACATGGTCCTAACTCCGCCCGCAGCAACGCGCGGTTACGATTACTAGTTATTATTTAATATTCTTCACATCAAAATAATGTTATAATGGCCGACTTTATATTCCGAATAATAAAAGGACTACGAAGGTAATCTATACTATATAATAAATTAAAAAAAAAATTATGTCACATGTCATTCTTTTAAGCATTATTATTCTTTCTTCCAGCTTCTCTCTTCTATTAATTATACATTAATTATAAATACTTTTTAAAGTTCTGTTTATATATTTTTTGTTAAATGATTTCTCTAATTACTTTTACAGAACGTATTTTATATTTTTTTAAAATGTTAGGTTTATTTATAAAACATTTTTGTAAACTGAACATTTTCATTATTCAACGGGTTCATTGTTAAAAATACGTGGATCATTAATTGAACTCGACTCACCTTCTTTTCATCTTTAACTATAATATATTTCTTTCTATCTATATTTTGTTGATCAAAACCTTATCGATTCTTCTTTATTGAACATTCTTCAACTAATCGAACGTTTTCTTCTATTGATGGTTGGTTCGTATTGTTTCGACTGTACCGTTTATGTTCTCATAATACTATTTTACTTTAGTTGGTACCATTTTTTTAGTGTATTATCTAATGTTGTATCAAAACAAGTATTTATAGATTTGTGATTAGTAGTTATAATTTAAATTTGTACTTAATGTATTAAAGTTATCACTTATAAAATTTAAGTTGTCCAACCCGTGTAAGACACGGTCACATAACCTAGTACATAATATATTACAAAATCAGTTACTTAGCATCAGTCTTGATAAATGCCAATAAGTTACAAAGGGTGTGTTTGGGATTGCTTAGTTAAGTGAAAAATGACTTTTTGTTATAATGACTTATTAACTTATAAAATTTTTAACATAAGTTTTTAAAAAAATGTTTGGATCAGCTTATGTGTTGGAAAAATCAAAATGACTATAAAGGACACTCTTTAATGAAAATAAGAAATCCCAAACACCCCTAAAATTTGTTATTTTATTGATTTAGAAGGATAGAATATCTATAATTAGTGAAGCCATCTTCAAGGAAAAACGTATACGTACCTATTTCAAAGGCATTAGTACAGATCTTTTGTGTAACTGCATTATATCTTGAGGAAGTAACAAGTGTTTAGGTTCAAAAGCAATATGTTAATATCTATTTATAGCTTTTCTATTAAAAGTGCACACTGAATTCGGTTAACCGCACAAAACCTATGACTCGAACAGGTTTGGAGTCGATAAAGGCACATATTCAGGATCGGTTTGTAATTCTCACAACAAGCTGGTCAACCGAATTAAAAACAGACAAAAATTGGTCGAAAAACGGTAAAAGAACTTATTATCAACCGGTTTCAACCCGAATCGAAATCAATTACAAACCAATTTTGACTTTTTGGTTGACCAAGCCAAACAGGTTCCACCTGTTTATGCACCTCTACTTTCTATGAGGTTACCGTAGCTATCAAACTGAATCCAGTTTACAACACAGGCAAATAAAATTTCTTGTTTGTGAAATTACAAAAGCTATAACTTATAAGACAAATGCTTTGCCATTTACATGGGGTAAGTGATGACTGTAACTATTGCTCTAATTTTATGTGTATATGATTCCAGGAACTAAACTTCACATTTCGCAAAAAATGGTGTAATAACAACAAAAGAAACGAGCAGTTTGGATCGTATCTCATGACAAGAAGAATTTGATTTGAAATGGAGTTTATGAACACTCTTTTGATAAGATGTTATTAGTTTTCAAACAATGATGAAAACCACTTATTTGCAATGTTCATATTTGTAACTTTAGTTAAATTTAACAATTTAAACCCTGCAGCGAAACGCGGATAATAACACTAGTTTTACCTTAAAAAAAGCATATTGAATAGTTTAGTTACAGTCTAGTACTTGTCATGATTTGGGGGACAAAACATGGTTTTTTATTCTTTTTTCTCCTTTATGGAGACTAAATGCATAAAAAGTTTCAAAATCATTTGAGTTGAAATATCATATATGTTTTTGGAAAGAATTATGCATAACATGTGCAGTACGTATTAATACCGTTGAAATTTATTATTGCATCCACGAAAAATAAGAAGGCCTTATTTATGGGATGTTTTGATGGGTGTGAATTGTTCCGTTTGTAATTGGTAACTAGAATGTTGGCACCGTGATGCGGCAGTATTTTTGTACACGTACATTTACAATCCAACTTGTTATTAGTGATAGGTTTTCTCCGTGTGATACGTCGGGGAAGGTGTAAGTTACGTTATTATACAAAATGTGTTCTACATATTATAATAGTAGCAAGCATTCAATTATCTATTGGATTTCTAGTTTTGGTTTCTATTCACGAGTGTAAGGATGGTAGACCTGGGTCCTCGGGGTTTTTCCGCCTAATTGAGCACATGCAAAGTACCCATTTCAAAACGGATACTCGGAAGAACCTTTTAAAAGACGCTATCTCTAAGGATTTGGACCTGTTTATAGATGTTGGGGAAGCCCTTCGGGAGGGGGATAAATGGTTATGTGGGAGGTGCATGACGTTGCATGCCCTTAGCAGGGGGTGCAAGCATGCTGATGGTGTCTATTCTTTTTCTGTGGATTCTGGAGATGCTGGAGAATTCATTGTTGGGATCCAGAAACCTAATCGTGTGTCTGTGGATAGGGACCCAAGTCCATCTGTAGGAGTGGTTGGGGATGTATCCCTTTTGGAACGGGTTTTCTCCCTTCCCATTCAAACGGTTAAGAGCATCCCCCCAAGTTGTCGTTTGGCGTTTGCTCAGACTTTGGCATGCGCTTTACGCAAGGTAGTGGTTTCACCAGACTCGATTGAGAATTGGGTCAAATTACTTTTGTTGCCGCGTTGTACTTTAAGGGTGGTGAAACCTTCCACTAGGCAGGAACGCAGGTCAGGGAATCGAAAGTCTTTGCAATGTAGTAGCATTCAGCAAGCACTTGCGGTGTGGAAAGATGGATCTGGTTTTGCTGATTTGGTTCTTTCTCTCTTTGATAACGTGGGGGGGAGCATTTTTTCTAAAAGAGAGGTCGGAGGGGAGGAGGGTTCTGAAAACAGCCTTAATATTAAACAATGTCTCAGGAAAGTCAGGGATGGTCATTTCACAGTTGCAGTCAAGGTATTATGCTCAAGTGGGGTTGCCCCTCTCGGAGATTCAACCATGAAAGCCCTCATTGATAAACACCCAGTGGTGCCGCCTCCGTCCTTGCCTTCTAGCTCTGTCGTCCTGCCTACTCTCTCTGTGGATGGGGACTGTGTGCTTAGATGTATCCGATCATTTCCTAAAGGGACCTCATGCGGGAGAGACGGGTTGCGGGCGCAACACTTGTTGGACGCTCTTAGTGGTGAGGGATCAGTGACTTCCATGGGTCTGCTCTCAGCCATCACTGAAGTCGTCAACTTATGGCTAGGGGATCTGTGCCCCAAGGTGCTCGCTGAGTTTATTGCTTCGGCCCCCCTTACCCCTTTATTAAAGCCGGATAATGGAATTCGGCCCATTGCTGTGGGGGCTATCTGGCGTAGGTTGGTTTCTAAAGTGGCTATGAAGATGGTTGGGAAGGAAATGGCTCAGTATTTAGGGGACTTTCAGTTTGGGGTGGGGACCCCTAATGGGGCAGAGGCGGTGCTTCACAGCGCGAACCGGTTTCTTAACTCCTTTCACGCGGACGGCTCTTTAGCTATGCTTACCGTGGACTTCTCCAACGCCTTCAATATGGTCGACCGCACAGCCCTTCTCCGAGAGGTTCATCATCATTGCCCGTCTATCTATCTATGGGTCCAGTTCCTTTATGCCCAGCCGTCTAGGTTGTACGTTGATGATAACTGTATAGGGGCTACTACTGGGGTTCAGCAGGGAGACCCCCTTGGGCCCCTCCTCTTTGCCTTAGCATTACACCCTCTTGTTCTCCGGGTACAAAATGACTGTAACCTCCCATTTCATGCTTGGTACTTGGATGATGGGACTATTATTGGTGGTGCCAACGAAGTCGCTAAAGCCCTAGACATTATCAACTCGGAAGGGCCATCATTGGGGCTGCAACTTAATATTAAGAAAACCGAGGTTTTTTGGCCAACGTGTAACGGGGTGAAAGTCAAAGATGGGCTCTTCCCTAGTGGGATTGGTAGACCAGAGAGAGGGGTAAAGCTCCTTGGAGGGGCTGTTAGTCGAGATCCCTACTTTATTAAGGAGTTGGCGAGGCGGAGAGCATCTCGTGCGGTTGATCTTATGAAACTCTTACCTTGCCTTAGGGATCCCCAGAGCGAACTCCTCCTGCTTAGGTCTTGCATGGGGGTTGCTAAGTTGCTTTTTGGGTTACGAACATGCCACCCCCATATGATGGATGATGCGGTATCCTGTTTTGATAAGGGGCTACGAGAAGCCATCGAAGACATAGTTGTATGTGGAGGCCCGTTCTTTGGTGATCTTCAGTGGCGACTTGCATCTTTACCGATGCGCTTAGGGGGTTTAGGCCTTCTTTCGGCTCATGATTCGGGGTTTACGCTTTTGTAGCGTCGAGGGCTCAGTCTTGGAAGCAACAGAATCACATCTTAAGGAATAGCGGAGTTGTCGACCTGGACCCAGACTACGTGCAGGCCATGGAACGCCTAAATGGCGCTCTCCCAGACTTTGACATTGGCGGTTTCTCTAATATGGACACCGCCCCACCAAAGCCTCAAAAAACTTTGGCGAATGCCCTTTTTGGAAAAATCGCTCAGAGCCTGGGAGAAGTTTTTGGATTGTCCCCCGACAGAAGGCGGTTTTTGAATGCTTACAAGGTCCTCATGCCCAAGATTTTCTGACCGTTATCCCGATTGATGGCTTGGGCCAAAGCATGTCTGCGGTTGAGTATAGGGCCATTCTTAAGTACCGTTTGATGGTCCCAATGTACCCCGAAGACGAAACATGTCCGATCTGCCGTAAGGCCTGCCTGGATAAATTCGGAGAGCATGCGGTTCATTGCAAGGAGATGCCTGGGTTCAAATACCGACATGATTGGGTGCGGGACGTTCTTTGGGACATCTTAAGGCGAGCTGGGATATCAGCTAAAAAGGAAGCCCCCGTAAACTTCCTTACAGACCCCACGGAAGGGAGATCCACTCTACGACCGGCAGATTTGCTCGTCTTTGGTTGGGCCGGGGGAAAACACGCTTGTGTTGACCTCACAGGGGTATCTCCCTTAGCTGGTTTGAGGGATAATGGGTTTGTAGCTGGGCAAGCAATAAAAAGGGCTGAAACGAAGAAGGTGGAGAAACATGCTAAAGCCTGCGAAGAGAACCAACATGTTTTTGTCCCTCTGGCTTTTGATACATTTGGCTCCTTGGCACCGGAAGCTATCCGTTTTCTAACTAGGGTCCAACAGGTTGTGCATAGCAATGTGTCGACTCCAAAGGGGCAGGGGTATGTCTTTAGCAGGTTAGGGTTTGCAATTCAGAAAGGGGTGGCGGCGCAGCTTGTTGCCCGCCTACCTGCTATATTGATGTAATATCTATGTTTCATCAGTAGAAATAAATAAAATCTTAAAAAAAAAAAAAAAAAAAAATTCAAATCATCTATTTTGGTGGTTAATACGTGTTGCACGCCAGGTGTTCGACGAAATTACAACTTAGGTTCGGATAAGTTAAAGGTTGTTTACTTGCATTTGGGTGTTTAAGGGGGTATTTTGAGTTGAAGTTCTATCCAATTTGCTTTATTTTGGAGTTATACCTTCATCCTCTTATGCCTTAGCGTTTGTTGTGGGGTGCTAGCTGGGGGGTGAGCAACCCGTGGTTGCTCCCCTCCTTCGAGTGTGAGGGGTTTGGTATTTGATTCTTGCTCTAACTCATCTCGAGTCAGGGTCTTTAGGGGTCCGTTGTCTTTTGTGATTTGTTTGTTTTCTGTTCTCGTGTGTACATGGCTACCATAAAAAGAATTCGAAACGTAAATACAGGAGAGCTTGGTCCTAGCTCCCCTAACGGTTTAAGGCCATGCCCCTTTAAGCATTTCCATGAGTGTAAGGATGGTAGGCCTGGGTCCTCGGGGTTTTTCCGCCTACTTGAGCACATGCAAAGTACCCATTTCAAAATGGATACTCGGAAGAACCTTTTAAAAGATGTTATCTCCAAGGATTTGGACCTTTTTATAGATATTGGGGAAGCCCTTCGGGCGGGGGATAAATGGTTATGTGGGAGGTGCATGACGTTGCATGCCCTTAGCAGGGGGGTGCAAGCATGTTGATGGTGTCTTTTCTTTTTCTATGGATTCTGGAGATGTTGGAGAATTCATCGTTGGGATCTAGAAACCTAATCATGTGTCTGTGGATAGGGACCCAGGTCCATCTGTAGGAGTGGTTGGGGATGTATCCCTTTTGGAACGGGCTTTCTCCCTTCCCATGCAAACGGTTAAGAGCATCCCCCCAAGTTGCCGTTTGGCGTTTGCTCAGACTTTGGCATGTGCTTTACGCAAGGTAGTGGATTCACCAGGCTCGATTGAGAATTGGGTCAAATTACTATTGTTGCCGCGTTGTACTTTAAGGGTGGTGAAACCTTCCACTAGGCAGGAATGCAGGTCAGGGAATCGAAAGTCTTTGCAATGTAGTAGCATTCAGCAAGCACTTGCGGTGTGGAAAGATGGATCTGGTTTTGCTGACTTGGTTCTTTCTCTCTTTGATAACGTGGGGGAATCACTTTTTCTAAAAGAGAGGTGGGAGGGGAGTAGGGTTCTAAAAAAAGCCTCAATATTAAACAATGTCTCAGGAAAGTCTGGGATGGTCATTTCACAGCTGCCGTCAATGTATTATGCTCAAGTGGGGTTGCCCCTCTCGGAGATTCAACCATGAAAGCCCTCATTGATAAACACCCAGTGGTGCCGCCTCCGTCCTTGCCTTCTAGCTCTGTCGCCCTGCCTACTCTCTCGGTGGATGGGGACTGTGTGCTTAGATGTATCCGATCATTTCTTTAAGGGACCTCATGCGGGAGAGACGGGATGCGGGCGCAACACTTGTTGGACGCTCTTAGTGGTGAGGGATCAGTTACTTCCATTGGTCTGCTCTCAGCCATCACTGAAGTCGTCACCTTATGGCTAGGGGGTCTGTGCCCCAAGGTGCTCGCTGAGTTTATTGCTTCGGCCCCCCTTACCCCTTTATTAAAGCCGGATAATGGAATTCGGCCCATTGCTGTGGGGGCTATCTAGCGTAGGTTGGTTTCTAAAGTGGCTATGAAGATGGTTGAGAAGGAAATGACTCAGTATTTAGGGGACTTTTAGTTTGGGGTTGGGACCCCTAATGGGGCAGAGGCGGTGCTTCACAGCGCGAACCGGTTTCTTAACTCCTTTCACGCGGACGGTTCTTTAGCTATGCTTACCGTGGACTTCTCCAACGCCTTCAATATGGTCGACCGCACAGCCCTTCTCTGGGAGGTTCATCATCATTGCTCGTCTATCTATCTATAGGTCCAGTTCTTTTATGCCCAGCCGGCTAAGTTGTACGTTGGTGATGACTGTATAGGGGCTACTACTGGGGTTCAGCAGGGAGACCCCCTTGGGCCCCTCCTCTTTGCCTTAGCCTTACACCCTCTTGTTCTCCGGGTACAAAATGGCTGTAACCTCCCATTTCAATGCTTGGTACTTGGATGATGGGACTATTATTGGTGGTGCCAACGAAGTCGCTAAAGCCCTAGACATTATCAGCTCGGAAGGGCCATCATTGGGGCTTCAACTTAATATTAAGAAAACCGAGGTTTTTTGGCCAACGTGTAATGGAGTGAAAGTTAAAGATGGGCTTTTCCCTAGTGGGATTGGTAGACCAGAGAGAGGGGTAAAGCTCCTTGGAGGGGCTGTTAGTCGAGATCCCTACTTTATTAAAGAGTTGGCGAAGCGGAGAGCATCTCTTGCGGTTGATCTTATGAAACTCTTACCTTGCCTTAGGGATACCCAGAGCGAACTCCTCCTGCTTAGGTCTTGCATGGGGGTTGCTAAGTTGCTTTTTGGGTTACGAACATGCCACCCCCATATGATGGATGATGCGATATCCTGTTTTGATAAGGGGCTTCGAGAAGCCATCGAAGACATAGTTGTATGTGGAGGCCCGTTCTTTGGTGATCTTCAGTGGCGACTTGTATTTTTACCGATGCGCTTAGGGGGTTTAGGCCTTCTTTCGGCTCATGATGTTGGGATTTACGCTTTTGTAGCGTCGAGGGCTCAGTCTTGGAAGCTACATAATCACATCTTAAGGAATAGCGGAGTTGTCGACCTGGACTCAGACTACGTGCAGGCCCTGGAACGCCTAAATGGCGCTCTCCCAGACTTTGACATTGGCGGTTTCTCTAATAAGGAGACCGCCCCACCAAAGCCTCAAAAAACTTTGGCAAAATCGCTCAGAGCCTGGGAGAAGTTTTTGGATTGTCCCCCGGACAGAAGACGGTTATTGAATGCTTACAAGGTCCTCATGCCCAAGATTTTCTGACCGTTATCCCGATTGATGGCTTGGGCCAAAGCGTGTATGCGGTCGAATATAGGGTCATTCATAAGTACCGTTTGATGGTCCCAATGTACCCAGAAGACGAAACATGTCCGATCTGCCGTAAGGCTTGCCTGGATAAATTCGGAGAGCATGCGGTTCATTGCAATGAGATGCCTGGGTTCAAATACCGACATGATTGGGTGCGGGACGTTCTTTGGGACATCTTAAGGAGTGCTGGGATATCAGCTAAAAAGGAAGCCCCCGTAAACTTCCTTACCACGGAAGGGTGATCCACTCTACGACCGACAGATTTGCTCGTATTTGGTTGGGCCGGGGAAAAACACGCTTGTGTTGACCTCATAGGGGTATCTCCATTAGCTGGTTTGAGGGATAATGGGTTTGTAGCTTGGCAAGCAATGAAAATGGCTGAAACGAAGAAGGTGGAGAAACATGCTAAAGCCTGCGAAAAGAAGCAACATGTTTTTGTCTTTCTGGTTTTTGATACCTTTGGCTCCTTGGCACCGGAAGCTATCTGTTTCCTAACCATGGTCCAACGGGTTGTGCATAGCAATGTGTCGACTCCAAAGGGGCAGAGGTATGTCTTTAGCAGGTTAGAGTTTGCAATTCAGAAAGGGTGGCGGCGCAACTTGTTGCCCGCCTACCTGCTATGTTGATGTAATATCTATGTTTCTTTATAAAACATAAAACCAAAGTTTTAACATATTATACGTAAATATGTTTATATTATGTAAAATGGTACGTTTTTAAAACATTGATACTAATTTGCTTGACCCATTTACATAATAATTATGAGGGCATCATGATTAATGAGCTGTGATCCTTAAAAACAACTTTATTTTCTTTCTTCTTAGTTGAAAGGATTAATAATAATGAATAATAAAATAATGGTGGGTTTGTGGGTCTTGGTTTGACCAGATATCAAGGACTGGTGTTGGTGGTGGAAGACGCATGGGAACATCACAGCTCCGGCTGGATTGGCTCCACCCCCTCGTGCGCTATACTTTCATCATTAGTACCAATAGCATGCCTACCCTTCCTGCTTTAAACTTTAAACCTCACCTCATTACTTCCCTTTTTTAAAGTTACTAATTAGGCCAAACGTAGTGGGCGAGAGTTGGGGACGAAACGAGACGACCACCGCCCCCGGGCGATAATTGGACGAAAAGAGGCGGGGGCGGGGATAACTTGTCGCCGGAGTGGAGAAGAAAATAATATTATTATATTAATATGACCGGTGGTAAACGGTCAAATGTTTAAAAAAATAATAATAATAATTTAAACAATATATATATATAAACATACACCTTCTTTTTCATTCATATCCATTTCATACACAATTCATACCCAAATTCTTCAAAAAATTTAGCAAAATGAATCCGACAAACAACCCGAACCAACCGACACTCGTGGAAGTCGCCGCTACCATGAGAGAAATCATCAAAAAACAAAAAAAAATGTGTCGAGGAACTCAACGATGTCATGAAATAAAACCAACAAACAACACGAAAAGATTGACCAAATGTTAGAATTGCGGGAATTGAGTGAAAAATACGAATCCCTCAAAGCGGCCGGGTTACACGAAGAGGCCGCATTATTGCAACGACAACGAATTGAAAAAATGCGCAAATATTATGGATATTAGTATGTTATTTAGTTATGTTTTTTAATATTTTTAGTTATGTATTTTTTTTTTTAATTTTAATGCATTATTAGTTATGTTTTTAATTTTTTGTATTTCTTTTTAATTTTAATGCATTTTTATTTAATTATTTAAATAAATTGCTTTTTATTTGTTTAGTTTAGTTATAAAAAGAAAATAATAAAAAAAGATATTGTGGGCCCAACTTGTAGCCCCTACACCATTACACCCCAAAAACAAATTTCCACTCCATGCTGACTGGGCGCCACGTGTCACAATTCGCCCCCAATTGTAGCCCCTCCACTACACATGGCCTTACGGAGTATTTATCAAAGGAGTGCTATTTGAAAAAAAAAATTGTTTATTTCTCATTCCTATTTATCAAAGGAGTATTTAAGCAGGTTATAACTCGATTTGGAAATGCAACCAGTATTAAGAGCGGGATATTATTGGACGGTTTGCTTCAACATCGTACCATCGGTTTTTTTTAAAATACCGGTTAAAACCCAAAAGATTTTTGATATTTTTTAGGCCCATGTTTTTTAAAAATGACTTTTAACCTAGCGATAAAATTGAAACGAGTAAACGCAGTAAACGACTATTCGCTAATCAAATAATTTTGTATCATGCAAATCCGTGGTTGGTTTATTTACGTCTTTTGTAATAAATTAAGTTCGTATACAAAGTACAAACTTTCTATTTGACTCGATCATTGTTCCTTTGTGAAGTTTGATTCATGTGTGATGCTTATTAATGTACTTTTGGTATTTTTTTAAAGTCGAATTTGTATTCATATAGAATTACAAGCAGGGCCGACTACTCGACTAGTGGGTTGAGCAACCCAGGGGATCAGCTGGGCACTTAATTTTCGGGTGCATAAAATTTATCTATATGATACTTTTAAGAAAAAATAATCATGCAATAGATCCAGTGTAGGAAAAACATAAGAAAATGTATTTTTTTAATAATTATTATTATTATTAATTGTGTAATAGTGTTTGGAGATTGTGAACTTTTACATTTTTAATAAAAAAATATATAAAAAGAAGATGTATAAGAAAACAAAAGTTTCAATCATTTTTCGTTAGAAAATTAGTAAAACGTTTTTTAAATGAAAAGGAAAAACATTATGTTATGTTTTTGCTAGGAAATCCATTGCATAAGTATTTCATACTTAAATGTTTATATCGTTTTTGGATGAAATGATTACTTTTCAGATGTATAAATACTATTTGGATGCTATTTTTTATAATTAATGAAAAAGAATTATATCTAATTTAACAATTACAGTATACAAATGAATAAGTTTTATTGTACTTAAATATAGATTAACCAATAATAGCAAGAGCGAGAAAGAAACCATTTTCCCAAAAACACTCTTTTGTTAAATACTGTAATTTTAATCTACACTACTTTAATAATTAATTATCCAACTCAAAATCTATCCATGTACAATGTTTTTGACTTTCGTCAATACAATTAGAAAAGTAACATACACACACACTAATAGAATATAATATAATAATACCGTCAACTTTGTAAGATGATTAAGGTGTGGATCTGGTTAAGACAACATAGTCTGGTATGAGTGGGGTGAAGGGGCTTCTTTTGGAGGAGATGTGGCATCCCATTATAGAGAAAAGTCACCGTTTCAAAAAAAAAAAAAATTAAGGTGAGACATCAAACATTTCAATTTAAACATAGGAGGTGTTAGGTTAAAGTCTCATATGTAATAAAAAAATAGGGTTTTAGATCAGTCATGAGGTTTTCTCACCTATGATGAATTTCTTTTAAAATATGATCTCTGGTACTTGAATTATTGAATAAACCAGTGGTCCATCAATAATTCAAATAACTGTTAAAAAATGTTAGAATTTGTAAACCCAAATATATGAGTGGTTGGAATAACTTCACTATTCGAGTCTACTAGCTAGCTTAGAGAGAATCAACCCAACTTAAGCAGCCAAATTTTTTCTTCGTTTTTTTATAATAAAAAACTCAACATTTTTAACAACCTTTGTCTAGTCAAGTACAAAAATATATGTGTGAGAGTTAGAAAAAACGCAAACTCCTAGTTAGTTTAGCAATGTAATTGATAGTTAATATATATAGGTAATTAAGTATCGTGTTTAAACTTAGTAGTGTACTCACATACACAGTAAGGGAAACAGCTGCCCTTCACAAAAAGACCGTTTAGTGTTAATTATATAAAAAAATTGTTTACTGTAAATGTAAAGAAATAGTGAAATATGTTGATTAATCAAATAATACTTTTCAAGCTTAAGTCCAAGACAACAAGGTTTATAGGGTGTAATCATTTGTGAAGTCTATTCTTGTATTTTTAATATTTTGTATAATAAGTATTTTAGTCATCATCAAATAGGGAACTTGTTGGCCTAGCTTATATATAGATTTGATGATAATAAATGTAATCTATACTAAGAAATAATCACATACATTTGCCTTGTGAGGGAATAATCGTTTAGGTCGTTGGTACTTGACTTATAGCTAATATACATACCAATGACTACTCTCGTGAACAGAGGTCTAAATAATGTCTCGTTGATTTTATAGCTAATATACATACTAACGACTACTCTCGTGGACCAAATTATAGTGGCTAAGAGGTCTAAATAATGTAGTAACACAATTGATCTGGAAAGATAAGTTATTATGAGAGTGAGAATTGGTTAAACCAATTATAATCCATTAATCCATAATGCATCTGTCCTAATTTTCTGATGAGCAAGTCAAAGCGGAATGGGATACTTGTCATATATTTAGAAAAGTAAGTATGTATTCTTCCATAACTTGTCAAGTGTTGAAATTTGATCAACTTTTTTATAAGTTACAGGTCCTTTTTTGAGAGTGATATATTTTTCAATTAATGTAGAAATTATTTATTTCAGGAAACAAAAATCTTTTAGAACACTAGAATAAGAAATCAAATAAAGTGCATCTTAAAACATTGGGGCCATTTAGACATAAAAGTGTTTGGTTATTTATGAATAAACATTAAATAAATAATCATGAAAATGAACAGGGATTCAAATTTGGGTAATGAGGTATGACGTACAGGTGTAATTATTATTTTTTTTTTGGAAAAACACCATCAAAATCTTTGTACAATATGGTTAAATTGCACGCCAAATGAATTGATGTGCCTGCAAAATCTTTGTACACTTATATATATAAACGAACTAGCTCCTAACTATACGGATTACGGACTACGGAGTGATTAACTAAATTAAAAAAAAAACAATAATAAGTACTACACTTCAATCCTTTGACTTATGAATATTACTATTCCCCCTAAGGATTTTTCTTTGATTACTACAGGATTAAGAGCTTTTGTTTATGTTATGGATTCAACCTAACATTAAAAAGCCTAACAAAATAATATACATATGGAGCATTTAATACAAAGCTAGTTTTGAAAAAAGAAAGTGAGAATCACATATTTATAGGTTGTGCAAGCAGTTATATATATATTGGGAGAGAATGGACCGGATATGATTATAGAGTTACGTAACTGTCTGATATATCATAACTAAAACAATTAATCAGGTCGTTATCTCTTGACGACGTAATCAGCTAAATTAATACAAATTGCCGCCGTTAAAAAGACAGTACAAATGTTCATACGACTTTCGAAGTTACAAACTCAAAACTGATTTAATAATGATATGGACCAAATGGTGGTATTTCTCAACTATGATTGTGACAGAATTCTATAATATACTCATTAACTCTACAGTCTACAAGCAAAGTATATACTATATAGCTCATAATAACTAATAATTTATAAACTGTTAATATTGATCGATTTTATAATTTCAGTGTGCATGCTTAGCTTATGGGCCCACATGTGTTGTTCCAACAAGGATATAGGCTTTTGGTCCATACTATATATAACTCCCCTTAACACCCTACTCTCCTCACTCACCATCACTTGCTCTCATCCCCTCTTGTAGTGTTTTACATAACTCAATACTCGATCAATGGCGGATGTTGGCGGTGGGAGTGGTGGCATCACCGCCACACAAAGAATTCTTGGATGGTTTCCAGAGAGGGTGCAATTGCACCTAGCTATGCTAGCTCTACAGTTTGGTTATGCGGGTTTTCATGTCGTATCTAGAGCTGCCCTTAATATGGGCATCTCTAAAATTGTTTTCCCCGTTTACCGCAACATCCTCGCCTTCATCCTCCTCGTCCCGTTTGCTTATTTTCTTGAAAAGTTGGTGTCTTTAATTTTCTTAACGAATTTATTTTCAAGTCGTATGATCTAAACTAAATTGAAATTATGTTTTTATGATCAGGAAGGAGCGCCCACCGATTAATCTTAATTTTCTGATCCAGTTCTTTCTCCTGGCAGTCGTCGGGTATGATTTCTTTTTTTTCGAAGAACTAATTTTTTTTCAACTTATTTTATCCCAATGTTTCAAGTAAGACTTGAACACACAACCATTTGGTTGAAAGTCACACACCTTTAACACTAGATTAAGTTAGAAAATGATTTCAAGGCTATTAAATGTAAATAAGTCCCGTAAATATAAATGAGATAAAAGTTAGAAAATGATTTTTTATGTGCAATTAAATCGTAATAATTACTTATTAAACTATACGAAAATAATCTGCCTTTGCATAAAGTGTGGTTGGGCAGGAAGGCCTTTGGCTGCTTCAAGAAATAATAAACATATATTATTCCGAGATTTAAATCCCAATGGTTTTTTTATCAATATGGATATTTTTTAATTTCATAACTTTCATATACATTAAACCATTAAACTTGTGTTCACACACTTTTTCTAATTTTGCCGTTATACTTGTATGTACATATATAGTATAACCTAGATACAACCTAAATATGTCTACATAGTATAATCTAAATACAACCTACATATGTTTATGGTAACATACTATATTATATATGCAAAGGAGCAATCAAAAGAGTTTTGTTTTTGTAGTTCTTTAGTTTAAAAGAGATGAATTACAACATTATATTAATATCAATCTTTCATTGAAATTTAAAAATTGAATTAATTGTTAATTTTGTTTGTGTGTTCTCACATCATGACATGAAAGTTTATTCCATTCAAATTTTTGACATAACTTTTAACTTAACTTTCTGTGTGTAATTCTTATACAGGATCACTGCAAACCAAGGCTTCTACTTGTTGGGTCTAGACAACACTTCGCCAACGTTCGCCTCCGCCATTCAAAACTCCGTTCCCGCCATAACATTCCTCATGGCAGCGATCCTCCGGTAAGCTCCCAATCTCATCCATAAACACATATTTCATATTAAAAAAACAAACAATAACTATGTTTTTAATTAAACATTGATTACACGTTTTTTTTATGGAAAAGTTACTGAAAGTCTCCATGCCTATGTGGCAGTGACACTTACGTGACAGCCACGTTTCCACTTTTTAGTTAAACTATCACACATAATTTAATGTTGCCATATTACAATTTCAGGATAGAGAAAGTGAGACTGGACCGCAAAGACGGCATATCAAAAGTCTTCGGAACCCTATTTTGCATCGCGGGAGCATCAGTCATCACTCTATACAAGGGACCAACAATATACAGCCCGTCACCGTCTCTAAACAGTATTAGAGAGATGTCTCCAGTGTTGAAGTCATTGGGAGATGCCAATGGAAAGAGCTGGACACTTGGGTGCTTGTATTTGATCGGCCATTGTTTGTCGTGGTCAGGGTGGCTCGTGTTGCAAGCCCCCGTGTTGAAAAAGTATCCCGCACGTCTTTCCTTCACATCATACCAGTGCTTCTTTGGTATATTGCAATTTATTGTTCTAGCCGCGTTCATGGAACGTGACATGAACGCTTGGCTCATTCATACTGGCTCGGAGCTCTTTAGCGTGTTTTACGCTGTAAGTGGATCTCTAATTTATTTTTTATTATATTTTTTGAACGATCAACAAAGCCCAGTCACCCGGGTTGGAGAGTAACATACATAGAAATTAAATATTCATTATAACTTTTACAACCTTACAATATTCAAAACTAGTTTGAGGCCCGTGTACTACACGTGTAGTTCTTGAAAATACAATATTTAATAAATAATTATCATGTAAGAAACAATATTTTAATATCTTTTATTATTCGTTTAAAATTCAAGTTTCCTAATATTTATGTTTCTTGTTTAGTAAGATAGTCTTTAGTATAAATTGGATGTTAGGGTTTATTGTTTTAATTGGTTTTTGTTTAAGTTTATATAAAAAAAACTTTGTTCTTGGAACCTATGGTTCATTTTATCGGTCTTTGATTAACGAAAGTGTCATGAGCCATTTGAATGCTTCCAAAACCGCATCAATTAATCAATCGTTGTACAATAATCTTTAAAACAATTTTAAACTAAAATATAATTATAGATATCAAATGTTTAAAAAACTAGGTTGTAAATATTAAATTAACTAATGTTGAAACATACATTTTAAAAATGGTAACTATTATTTTACTATTATAATTTTTTTAAAAAGGGTAAGGTTTAATGTAAGAGCGACAAGTGGCAAAAATTATAGTCTTTTTATTAGAGAGTATAGAACTAAAGATATTTATATACATGGTTTTGAAAGTTTTTTTCTTTTCTTTTAATTGATTACATATCTTTTTATTTTTGCTTGTTCATGTAATTCTTCTATTAGATAAATTTTAAAAAAAACGTTCAATTTCTAACCTGACTCATAGAGTCATATCTAGCCCAAAATTTTACCAACCCGATTTTTACCCCTATAATGAGTTTAGTTATAGCTTTAAGCATATGCAGGTAGTGAAATTAATGTCTTTTGAATACAGGGAGTAGTCGCATCAGGGATAGCCTTTGCGGTACAAATATGGTGCATACAAAAAGGTGGTCCAGTTTTCGTAGCCTTGTATCAACCGGTTCAGACTCTAGTTGTTGCTCTCATGGCTTCGGTTGCTCTAGGAGAAGAGTTCTACTTGGGAGGGTATGTTAATATTAATGTTATTAGTATAGTACTAATTAAATAAACTCGTCTCTCTCTCTCTCTATATATATATATGTATGTAATATATGAGTAAACACGAATGGAAGGTGATATGAAGTATTGATGGTGTAGGATTATAGGGGCCGTGTTGATTATAACCGGATTGTACCTGGTGTTGTGGGGAAAGAGCGAAGAGAGGAAGTTTATGTTAATAGAGAAGGCGCAAGTGAATGATACCGACAACGATCTGCCAAGGTCGTCGATTGTGCAACCTTTGTTGTCTCAATCAAATGGGAATGTTTGAAAGTGGAAGTTACAATGTATGTTAAAAGGGGAAAGCAAAGCGTGCATGGTGTGTCATTCTAGTTGAGATTTTTTGTTTTTGCTTTTAAAAAGAGATGTGGAGACATGCCTAAAGTGTGATGATTATTATTTATGTCATGATCGATCAGCCAAGAAAATGCTTTTTAATATCTATTTATCACATCAAGTTGTATTTTGCTTTTGAAGTTGTATTTTGTATTGATTTTGATCGTTTTGATGTTATAAATCAAGTTATTTATCGATAGGGTATTAATTAAAGGGTTTTGTTGATCATTATGAGGAAATCCGCGTTTGAAATTGGTTGCTTTTACACGATAAAAATTCGAAAGTTTACTAAAATAAATCAAAACGTTGAAAACTAAATAATAGGTATATATGCCAAGAACTTTCTTTCTCCGAATAGCACTCGATGCTCATTACACTCTTTTCTCCTTTAATTTCAATGGCTATGTATACGTTGTGTAATCTCCATAAATACATGCTAAAACGGTTAGCTTAAATGGTCGAATCTGCTATGGTAATGAAGAGGTAGGTCCCAGCAGAGCCCAGTTGGACCCGCAAGACTCACCTTAAACAGGGACGTCTGCGCAGAAACCAACTGGATCCGCAGGACCAACCATGCTCAGAGACGTGACGTCCTCACGCGCAGTACGCAAGCTGTTCCCGCAGGAAATGCCTCCCAATGGTGAAGGACTCCGCCTGTCCCCGCAGCCTCGGATACAAGCCATTAGGGAAGGCCACCCGCGCAGCAAGGCTACACGCACAAGGCACTTAGCTCTCAATCATTCAGTGTCACCTGAAGGAATGAGCGAAGCCGGGAACAATCCCGCACAAGGGCGGGAGGGGGAATACTCCCGCCCAAATAAGCCAGTCCGTACGATACGGGAAGATCTTCTGTACTGTACCTGACGAGGTATGGGAAAAAGATCTGACTAAAGATACGACAGCTTATGGACAACAGTATGGCGACCAGCATGCTCCTACACTGTATGTCACTATTAGCCGCTGCCTACTCACCAACTCTTGTCATACCACGTGCGCAGCCGGCAGTTGGTGGAAAAGGAATAGTATACAGCAGGCCTGGTCGCTATCAGCCGCTGCCTACCCACCAACTGCCAGCAGGCACGTGCGTAGGCTACTGTTGGTGGAACAGGAATACTGTTGCAGCCGGCCACACCTCCTTGGAAACCTACCTTCGGCTATAAATACCACAAATGGTATGACCATCTCATCTTATCTTGTATCATCATAATATACCTGATATCTGCTCTAGCAATCTCTTAATATACATTTATATTTAAAGAGCAATCTAGTCTGATTCTCACGCCGGAGGGTGGTCACAAGGAGGAACCCCCCCCCCCTTCTCAGTGACAAGCTCACGGTGTCTGTTTTGCAGGTTATCAGAAGAACCATCTTCTCAGGGTCTAACCCCTCGTGGGAAACATCTAACCCCCAGGTTACTAGTAATCTGCTCGGGGTCTGGTTAGTGTTTCTTCATTGGCGCCATCCGTGCATAAAGCTAGAACTACATTTTTCTCCAGTTTTTTCAAACTTCTACAAAGATGGTTAGAGAAATTCCGGTAACCACAACCCCAGCTACTGGGGGGAATACCGGCAACACAGTTTTTACAAACACTACCCCGGTTACCCAGGCCGGGGCAAGTGAAGTAAATTTTACGAACACTACCCCAGTTACTCAAGCTGGGGCAAGTGCAGTAAATGATCGCCTACTGGGATCCACCGATACCCAGTTTGAGAAACGAAGACTCCCCCGCCAAACTCTCGATGAAGTTAAGGCATGGGCGGAGGCACGACAAAAGGAATTCCAGGCTGAGTTGGACGAACGCTTGCGTTCCGTACAACAGGCCGACGAATTAGAATACTTGGAGGATGACTCGGAGGAATCCGACTCCGACGCGAACCCTCGCCATAGGGCAAAAGGGAAACGTAAGGAAACGGAATCCCAACCGAAAAGGCATTTTGGACAAGCCTTCAAACCAAAAAGCACAGGTGGAAGTCCACGAGACTTCTCCAAAACGTTCAGACCAAACGTTGCAAATGCGGGAACGTCCAAATTTGCAAGGGACATTGCGGAAGCAATCGCCCCAAAAAGTGCCAAACAAATGTCAAGCATAGGCACATATGATGGTATATCTGACCCCGATGATCATTTGAACAGATTCATAGCAGGGGCAACCGTCAGTAGTTGGACGGAACCTACGTGGTGTTACATGTTCCAAATGACGCTCGTGGGGGCTGCTAGAGCGTGGTTCGATCGTCTACCGGTCAACCACATCTACGATTGGGCAGACTTCCAACAGAAGTTTAGCCAACACTTCAGCCAGCAAAGAAAGTATACCGAGGAGCAATGGACAATCCTCAAATGCATTCGAGAAACAGATGAATCTTTGCTGGACTTCATCACTCGCTTCAACTCGAAGAAGCTAAGTCTGGGTAACATTAGCGAAGACCTTGTTCGCGCTGCTTTCATACAGGGCGCGAACGACCCAGAGCTCATCCGCACCTTAACAGGTAAAGATGGCATGCCATCCACATGGGATGCTATCATGACAGCAGCTAAACGCTTTGCGGAAACGGAGAAGCAACTGGGTAGAGATCTCCCACAGAGCACAAACCTCTACACCCAGAAAACAAGAGAGGACAACGTTCTCACCGCCCGATTAAACAAAAAGCGGAAGCTAGGCATTTGGCAGTCAATGGTAAACTTTGACACCTCATCCGGCTTGCAGCATAGGTTAGGCGGAAGGGATAACGTACAGTCCAACAAGAACTCCAGATGGACGCCGCTCACCAAAAGCGTCACCGAGATATTCGCCACCGAGGAGCTCCCATGGCCAAAGCCTCAAATAATCCGACATCGCCACAATGCTGATCGGAGCAAGTACTGTGACTTTCACAGGACAAAAGGCCACAACACCGAAGAATGCATAGACGTGAAGGACATGGTCGAAGCATTCGTCAGAGATGGGACGCTCGCGCACCTCGTGGCGCAATGAACGCTGAGCAGGTTGATGCGTGTAGAACCCCAGCTGGGGAAAACACGAATAAAATTCCAGCTTCAATATGGAGACTACATGCTGCGTAAAGAACGAGATCCCGAACCAGGTGCGTATCGGCTCGATGGCACTCCCATCCCAACAACATGGAAGGGAGCTCATTTACACAGTTTGCATGTAAATCAATTCCAAATTTGTAAAGAAAAGGCCAAGAGCCACTTCTAATGGAAACGATTCTCCTTAAAACATTGACGCTGATGATTTTACATTTTTATGAACTATCAACACGGATATGCCGGTTTTCACCGCATAAATACGTGGAGAGTCGTTGCATGGGGAAGGCGGCAAAACCCGCATAAACCCAATAAACGACAAACCTTCACGCAGGTCAGTTGAAGGGGAAAAGTTCAGTTATCCCACAAAATGAAAGTGCCGGTCTATCCGCATGAATCATGAAAAAGGGAACTGAACACTAACCTATTGACAACCGCGCGTCGAACGGTTAATTTATTCAACACTAATATGCCGGTTTTCACCGCATAATTACGTGAAAAGACGTTGGCTGGGGAAGGCGGCAAAACCCGCATAAACCCAAAAAACGGCAAACCTTCACGCAGGTCAGTTGAAGGGGAAAAGTTTAGTTATCCCATCAAATGAAAGTGCCGGTCTATCCGCATGAATCATGAAAGGAAACTGAACACTAACCTATTGACAACCGCGCGTCGAACGGTTCAAAACAAAATTCTTAAAAGGATGAGGAAAACCTACACGCAGGTCAGATATGGGTAAAGTTTAGCCATCCTACTAAGTGCAAGTGACGGTCCTACCCGCACAATCACTAAGGAGGAAGCAAAACTTCACACCTATTATCTACCACGTTCAAAGGTTAACTTATTCTAAACACTTGGAAGATTGCTAATTTAAACTAAAATATGCAAGTCATATAACGTTTATAAAGCAAGGAATCCAATAAAAGAAACGGTCTTACCCGCACAAAAGATTTATATTTCATAAATATTCGTTACAAGAATGGCCGGGTAACTACCCGCCTACAAGAAAGTAAATCTATACAACTATATCTATCCTAGCAGCGGGAAGGGATCTTCAGGATCAGGCTTCAGGGCCACTTCCACTTGGACCAGCCCCATCAGTAGAGCGTGGCAGTTCAAGGAAAGCTCTGAGGATAGCTAGCCCGTCATCAGCAGCAGCAACTTCATTCACCTTCTCCACCACTGGATGCGGGAAGGAGGCGTATTGATTTACTGCTTGGTCGTATACAGCTTCGGTATCTACATCGAATAAAGGGAAGTTGGAAGGCGGGATGCCTTTCTCAACGAACCCTAGACCAAGCAGAAAGCCGGCCTTTTCCCCATCCTCGTGAGAAGCGTTGAGGGCTGCGCTCATAGCATCGTCGTAAGATGTCTCTGAGAAGACCCGATGCACAACCTACAAAAGAAAATATACAAGTGTCAAACCTTTTCTATTTACAAAGAAAAGCGTAAAGACATGAAAACATACCTGAGACAACGCTTCTCGAAGAAGCCATTCCTTGGCAGCCAGAGCTTCTTGGAGGGCAGCTTGAGTTTCGTTACGGGCGCGTTCGGCTTCACTCTTGTTGAGGTTGGCAAGCAACACCTCTTTAGCCGCAGCCTCTTCGACGCCCTTTAGCTTACGCTCGGTATGGTCAAGCACCCTCCTCTGGTCCAGGATTTCTTGAAGCTTCTTAGCATCCTCTATTGCCAAGGCATCATGAGCCTGCTGGAGAGCCTCTAATTTTGTTTTAAGCTCTTCATTCTCCACGCGTAGAGGCTCAGCAACAGCTTCAGCCTTGGTGGCCCTCTCGGTTGCGTTCCTCGCAGTTTCCTTAGCCAGCCGAAGCTGTTCATTAACAGCTTGGGCAGCCTTGGAACGGGCCTCGAGTCGAGCCTGAACTTCAACCTCAAGGGCCTTGAAGGCCTTCTCCTTCTCCGCAGCCGCTGCGGAGAGTTTTTGGTTCTCCTCCCGGATAGCCCGCGCCTGAGCTACTTCTTTAGCGCGAGCTGCTTTTAACTTGTCGTTTTCACGACAAAGCAGCTCGACGCGCGGCTGCATCCGGGCGAGGAGAACCCGAAGCTCATTGCTTAGCCTACCCTCCTGGTAGCTAGCCATGGCTTCCCCCAACGCACCACTGGGAGCAGCGTGACGAGCCCATTCCACGCATTCCACAGGGGTACGAAGGGTTGTTCCTCGGCGTATGTTCCATCGCGGAACATACACTTCATTGGAATTCGACACTGCAGAAAACAAAAAGCAGTTAGGAAAAGATGATAAAAAATATATAAGTGAAAAAGGGCCAAAGGAACCCTACGCACCTGTAGGGTCTATAACAGGCCGATAGCCGCCGAACCCATCACCTGAACCCAAAGGAAACCCATCCAAAAGGTCAGGCAGATGGGAAGGTGGCAAAGATTGGAGAGAACCCCCATGCGTACCTGATGGACCGGCCATCATTGCCGGTGGCGGGGGCATGGTAGCAGCCGCCGCAGTCGCTGCCGCAGAATCCGCTGCAATAGTAACCGCCGGCTCGGTGAAGGATGCTGTAAAAATCGCACTCACGGCCGGCGGTGACGTCATCTCGGCTGGAACAGTCGGCTCAAAGGAGTGAGCAACTTAACCAGCGGGAGCAGGCGCAGGCGCCTGGGTCGACGCCTCAGGTAGGCTGACCAAGCCTACCGTCATCGGCGGAGAGGTACTCCTCTGCGCTCCACCCTGGAATGCGTCAACATCCACGCCTGCGTAAAGAAGAAAAATGTTAAAAAGGATAAAGCTATGAAGATAAAAGCTGAAGGAAGTTGTACTTACGGGTTTTCTTGAGCCTGAAAGTACGAACGGGCGGGGATGAACCCGATGGAGCCGGCCTCTTTGCGCCGGTCACCGTCGTATTCTTGGGCTCTCCGGAGGTGACAGTCGCAACCTCCGGAGCCGTGGTCTTATCACCACCGGGATTCCCCGCCACCTCCTCGCTCTCAGTCTCCGAGTCAGACAGAGGCACCGGATCGGCAGTGGAGGCCACCTTCTCCTTTCCCTTCCCGCCGGCAGCCTTCTTCTTCCGCACCAACGGAGGACCATCTGCGGATTCCTCATCAGAACAGATGATTAGAGGAATTCCAGCAGATGTTTCAACATTGAGGGGTCGAGGGTTGAAGAGCGCCTTACCTGGCCGCCTGGCGCTAAGGATCTCATGGCCTAGCGGATAGACCTCCACGAACCGATCCGCAGTTTGTTCGAGGATGGGCAACTCGTTCTCGTCAAGAGCGCGAGTACCCATCCGTACGGGACCGTCAGCCTCCCGCGGGTTAAGGAGCGACTTCAGGTCGTTCCCCTCTGAAATAAACAGGGAAAAAGTTAGAAGAAATTTAAAATCAACAAAAGGAAAGAAAGCATACCGTAAGGAACAGAGTTCGAACCGTATTCGAGGACGATCGGAACCTTCTGCGCGTCCGCCGCCTTCCAGACCCGGCTCATCCCCAACATGACCATCCCGGACTCCGCAAACCGGTAAACCGGAGATTGGATCCGAGATATCCTCGAAAACCATTCCGCCTCCTGGTAGTTGGAGGCGTGAAGGCTTGGGAGAGCTTGCCCATTCTTAAACTTCATGGCAAGGGGAATGGCGCGAGCGGAGATAAAGAAGAACTCCCGCTTCCACGCGCGAAGACTGCGCTCGGTCGCGCAAATCTTTAAACCCTTAATACGGGTTGTCAGGGTATACCACCCCTGGATGCACCTCCAAGTGTAGAAGGTCATCAGGCGGTCAACATGGGGCTCGATGCCCAAAATCCGGCACACCCACTCGAAGTGGCGAATCTTGGCGATCGCCATGGGGTGCAGCTCGGTCAGATGAACACCGTGCCTCTCAAGGACACGGTAAACAAACTTTGTCAATGGGAACCTAAGATTCCCATAGACAAAGAATGCTGCATAAACCCCGATCTTGCCTCTGGGGGCATCGTACACAGTCTGATGGGGTTCAGGAAACTCAGGCTCGAGAGGATCGAGCATGAACTTCCTGACAACATACCGGTACAGATCGCCGGGCAGAGCACACTGGCACTCGCCAGCAGTACTCTTGTCATCGGCTGCAGACTCGAGATCACGTGAAGACATCTTGCAGAAAGAAGAAAACGATTTCGGGAAAATGCTTGCCTGAAAAGGTGAGTATTTGCCGGAAATCGCTAAGAAGAAGAAGAGAAGGGTGAAAGTGTGGATTACAAAGAGCCCTCTCCCCCTTTATATACTAATCGCAATTAATGCGATGAATTTAATGCGGAGGAGAGAGCAATCGAAGGTGCAATGAAACTATGACACGTGGCAAAAAGCAAGCTGGCAACAGCTGTTGACAGGACGCGTACCATTAATTTCGCGGCCACGCGCCCGAAAAATCGCGCCCACGCGCCTGAAAAAGCGTCTGGAATGACCATGTACTGTCACGTCACCATAACTTCCTGCACGTCCTGACACAGTCAGAAGAAACCGTCGCACGACGTTTCAGAGGTTTGGACTGTTCTTATCTTTCCACCAACCTTTCGAATTTCAAAATTCAAAATTTAAAAATGTTAAAAAGTAAGCGGGAAAATACCCCTTACCTTGGCGAACAAGTAACCGTAAGACGGATGCGGGTACAGTGTAAAGGCAAAACCCTTCACATACCTAGCACCCGCAGGGAATTGAAGCCAAGTAAACCTTGGCGAACAAGTAACCGTAAGACGGATGCGGGTACAGTGTTAAGGCAAAACCCTTCACATACCTAGCACCCGCAGGGAATTGAAGCCAAGTAAACCTTGGCGAACAAGTAACCGTAAGACGGATGCGGGTACAGTGTAAAGGCAAAACCCTTCACATACCTAGCACCCGCAGGGAATTGAAGCCAAGTAAACCTTGGCGAACAAGTAACCGTAAGACGGATGCGGGTACAGTGTTAAGGCAAAACCCTTCACATACCTAGCACCCGCAGGGAATTGAAGCCAAATATTCCTCGGCAACCAAGTAACTATAAGACGGGTGCGGGTACAGTGTAAAGGCAAAACCCTTCACATACCTAGCACCCGCAGGGAATTGACGCCAGGAATACCTTGGAAGTAAAGTAACCATAAGACGAGCGCTGGTACAGTGTTAAGGCAAAACCCTTCACATACCTAGCGCTCCGCTGGGAATTGAAACCAAGAAGGATCTTCTGGGCAATGCTTGCGGAAACGGAAATAACATCCCCGCATAGCGGGAACGTCGAGAACTACGTTGTTTGAAGCTCCAGGATGGAATTGGTGGTTTTAACATAATTGATCACTATGTTCAAAACTACCAAAACCTCATGGAGAATCCACACAAGTGGGACTCAACGCTCCTGACTTGCGAGGAGGTTACAGACCTACCCGCATCATACCCAAAGACCAAGCAGGAAACTCGGGAATTTCTGCAAGTGACAAGGACTTCCGCGGGAAGAATCCCCATGGAAAACCTTAAAAAACCCCTTTTCAAAACCCTTTGCTTAAGTCCAAAAGTTCACCTCACTTTATTAAACACGCATGAGAAGAACATTGGACTGGGGGGACTTGAAGAGGTAGGTCCCAGCAGAGCCCAGTTGGACCCGCAAGACTCACCTTAAACAGGGACGTCTGCGCAGAAACCAACTGGATCCGCAGGACCAACCATGCTCAGAGACGTGACGTCCTCACGCGCAGTACGCAAGCTGTTCCCGCAGGAAATGCCTCCCAATGGTGAAGGACTCCGCCTGTCCACGCAGCCTCGGATACAAGCCATTAGGGAAGGCCACCCGCGCAGCAAGGCTACACGCACAAGGCACTTAGCTCTCAATCATTCAGTGTCACCTGAAGGAATGAGCGAAGCCGGGAACAATCCCGCACAAGGGCGGGAGGGGGAATACTCCCGCCCAAATAAGCCAGTCCGTACGATACGGGAAGATCTTCTGTACTGTACCTGACGAGGTATGGGAAAAAGATCTGACTAAAGATACGACAGCTTATGGACAACAGTATGGCGACCAGCATGCTCCTACACTGTATGTCACTATTAGCCGCTGCCTACTCACCAACTCTTGTCATACCACGTGCGCAGCCGGCAGTTGGTGGAAAAGGAATAGTATACAGCAGGCCTGGTCGCTATCAGCCGCTGCCTACCCACCAACTGCCAGCAGGCACGTGCGTAGGCTACTGTTGGTGGAACAGGAATACTGTTGCAACCGGCCACACCTCCTTAGAAACCTACCTTCGGCTATAAATACCACAAATGGTATGACCATCTCATCTTATCTTGTATCATCATAATATACCTGATATCTGCTCTAGCAATCTCTTAATATACATTTATATTTAAAGAGCAATCTAGTCTGATTCTCACGCCGGAGGGTGGTCACAAGGAGGAACCCCCCCCCCCCCCCCTTCTCAGTGACAAGCTCACGGTGTCTGTTTTGCAGGTTATCAGAAGAACCATCTTCTCAGGGTCTAACCCCTCGTGGGAAACATCTAACCCCCAGGTTACTAGTAATCTGCTCGGGGTCTGGTTAGTGTTTCTTCAGGTAACATGTCAAGTACCAACATGTGGCATGTCTTTTGGCTTACAATGAACTCTTTAACATTCTAGGTTTATTAACATCGCATATAACATTTATAAAAACAATCATTTATAAGGCACGGACAACTATCACAAAACTTTTCACTTAACATGTATTACAAACCAAAAACAATTAAATAGCTAAATTTGATAAATAGAAGTCACGTTAAGCTCTAACTTCTTAACGTTGACTATTATTAACCCTTAGAGGACGTTTTGTAGCATCTCACATTCATTTTTTCATAGGGATCCTAGTCACAACCAAGGTTCTCGAATTACCGTTATAAATGTAATCATTTGTCTTAGCATTTGCAACTCTACAAAACTATGTACGTGTCATCATAATTTTAAAAAAAACTTGATATCATAAGCAAAGTAGCAAACTTCTATTTAATTAATTTATTATAATGATACTTAAATGTTTGCAACAAGTATACAAATTTTTGTGCTAGCTGGTTAACGAAGTTTGACTATCTATGTCATGTAACTTATTATTAAATCACTATGTCAATTGATTGATTAAAGAAACGAAATAAACATATATTTTTACTTTTAACTCAGTAAATTACTTTGACCACTGTCATTTTAATTAGAGGTGCACAAATCAGGTATTAGAAAAACCAGGGTTCGGGTATGGAACCGGGTTCGAGTATGATCGGGTATTGGAAAATCGGGTATTAGCAATACCCAGGTCGGGGTCGGGTTCGGGTATTGCCTCAAAAATTCATACCTTATGTATCGGGTTCGGGTTGGGTACAGAACCAGGTATTTGAATACCCCATTTCCGGGTATTGAAAAAAACCATATTTTCGGGTTTTTTCGGTTTTTTTTCCGGATATAGATTGGAATTTTTTAGGGGTTGCACTTTTTAGGGGTATTTTTCTGGTATTTTCCAGTTATTTTTAGGTAATTTCAGGTATAGATCGGGTATTTGAAAAACCCGGTTCCGGTATGGAACTGGTTCGGGTTTTTGGGTATTACCGGGTACAAATTGGGTCTGGTTCAGGTACGGGTTTTAGTACTAAATGCATGCCCAATCCGTACCCTACGGGTATGGTCAGGTACGGGTTCGGGTATAAAAAACCGGTTTCGAGTTTTTTTTCGGGTCTGGCTCCGGGTTCGGGTTTTTTGTGCACTTCTAATTTTAATTCCTTCACAGTTTACAACCTAAGCCCACGATTACATGGCTAGAAAACCCGGCTACTTGGGCCGCTTTGCATAGTCTCCTCGGCCCAAATTTTCTATACATGATCCTCGGTGAAACAGGGCTTTGCTTGACTACCTTAATATACTTTCAAGCTTTTTAACTATACTCGTACAAGAAAGCTTTCATGTCGGCAATATAGGCGGTTATAATATAGCTAATTGTTGTCGTTCGTGAGTTTTTGAATCTTGATATTCTCAATGTCTCAGCTAGTATTCATGTGCGTCATACTTGTTGTCTTATCAACTATAAAAACTCATTGTGAGCGACATTAGTTCTGTAACCCAAAAATGATTTGGGTAGGTTTTTCTTTTGTACAAACACATCCCATTGTTGATTTGCATCCTGCATATCTACTTTGTCTTATTCATGTTTTTTTTGTTCTGTCTTTATAATTACTTGCTGGAAAATTATATTGTTTAGTCTTGGTTTTTTATTTTTGACTTTTTTGGTTTGAATGTTTAATCTTGTGTAACACTTGCTGGGAAATTATTATTGTTTACTTTTTCTATTTTTTGGTTTAATCTATAAAGTTATTGATGTTTTAATCATGATTTATTTTGTTTATATATACTTACTCTTATTTAATCTTGTTTCCTTGTTTATATGTCTAGTTTTGTTTAAATTAAAAACTTAGTAACTAGAATAAAGCAGATAACTTTCTGCTGCATGTATGTGATATAAAAGTGTTTGTAATAGAGCACTTAAAAATATGTAAGACTTAATTAGACAGGTCACAAAATCAGTCTAGTAGACCGGATCCTACCCAGCCCGAGCTTCAAGTGATCCAAAAATCAAGTTAAAATTGGGCCAAACTGATAGTTTGAAGTTTAAACATGACTATGCTGGGCTTCTTAGGCCTATTTTAGCCCATAAGGAGATCCTCAATTCCTCATGCTCATGTCATCATGCTGAACTGGCATGGTAACGTACCGACAACTAGAGGTGCATAAATCGGGTTTTTTCTAATATCCGGGTTTGGGTATGACCGGTTTCGGGTATGATCGGGCATTGAAAAGTTGGATATTGTGAGAAATCGGGTAGGGTTCGGGTAGGGTATTAAGGAGAAAAACTCAACCCTATGTACCCGGGTAGGGTATAATTGGGTTCGGGTATTGGAATCGGGTACGACCGGGTATTAATACCCGGTTTTTAATTTGTATATTATTTATTCATTTTTAAATTTGTTTAAAATTTAAATTTGCTTTGTAATTTATAAAAATAATTAAACTATATTACAAAAACCATAAATCCACTTAAGTACAAATTCTTTACTTAATATTATGCATTTTAAAAAAATTTAAACATAAAAGTTGTGAAGTAAACATAAAAATATACTATAAAAACTAGAAATGGCAATGGGTTGGGTTTAGGTATTCCCAAACCCATACCCGGTTATCAAAGTCCATCCCAAACCCGTCCCAAACTCGCCGGGTTTTAATCGGGTAATTACCCATCGGGTTTCGGGTTTCTTATCGGGTTTTGATAAAATACCCGTCGGGTATACCCAGCTCAATACCCGCTAGGTTTCTACCGGGTTTTGACAAAATATAACTAATAAATTACGAAGATGGTTACCATAGAGATAGAGATAAAGTGTCTCAACTAATTGAAATAAACAAGGTATGGCAAATAGTATATTTGGAATATAGTGTGTGTGTGTGTGTGTATGTTTAAGTTCAAGAAAGAAATCAAATTATTGCAAGAAATGAGAGAAATGAATATGAACCACTAGCTTTATTTTATGTTTTAAATATTTAAAAATAAATAAAAAAGAAGTAAATGCAACAATAAATGCACTCTCTCTCTCTCTTCAATCAATACAACTAATATAACCATAATAAAAATCTCTAATTAATATATTTAACTAATTTAACTATAATAATTAAAAAGATAAAAACATTACTTTAGTTTTATTTTTTATTTACACATTCTTCATTTTATTCAACATAAATACAATTTATTCATATAATACTAATTCTTTATATTAAAAAAATAATTTCCACTCAATATATTAGCATATATCAACGTATTTAAGTTCAATAAATATACAACCTACACAAAGTTATATAACCTACACTTGTTTTAAGCAATAAAAATGTACAACACAAAAAACATATAACTTACATATGTAATTCGACATCAACAATTATATAAACTACACAAAGATACACATACCCTACACATGCGTAGGTCATATGTTTTTCGTATGTAAGCTATATGTTTTCTTATTCTTAGAACAAGTGTAGGTTATATGTTTTGGTGTAGGTTGTATATTTTTTATTGATATTTAATGCAACCATGTGTAAAATAGTTTTAGGTATTATTATGCATCACAATGTAACTACGTGTTGATGGATATTGATATGTTGAGTTTAAAGAAATTGGTTTTGAAAAAAAATTAATGTATGAATAAATTGTATTTGTGTAAGATAAAATTTTCGTGTGTAGGTTATATGTTTTTTGTGTGTAGGTTATATGTTTTTGTGTGCGTGTGCATTTTATTGATGATGAATTTTGTGTGTAGGTTAAATGTTTTTCGTGTGTAGGTTATATGCTATCTTATTCTTAGAACAAGTGTAGATTATACGTTTTTGTGTAGGTTGTATGTTTTTTGTTGATATCTAATGCAAACACATGTAAAATTGTTTTTTGGTATTATTCATCATAATGTAATTATGTGTTGATAGATATTAATATATTGAGTTGGAAGAAATTAGTTTTGGATATAAATAAATTTTAATGTATGAATAAATTATATTTATGTATGATAAAAATTCAAGAAACAAAAAGTAAGTTATAAAAATAAATTAGTTCTTAATATTTTCTAATTATAATAATTTAATTAGTTATATTAATTAAATAAATAAGTATTATGGTTTATTAGTTATATTAATTGAAGAAATAAAATAATTAATAGTTTCTTTATTTAGCTTTAAATATTTAAAACTTAAAAAAAAACTAGTGGTTCATATTCATTTATTACATTTATTGCAATAATATCATTTCTCTCTTGAACCATCCCATATACATATGTGTGTGTGTGTTTGTGTATAGGGGATGGTTCAAGAGAGAAATGATATTACTGTAAGAAGTGCGATAAATGAATATGGGCCACTAGTTTTGTTTCAAATTTTAAATGCTTAAAGCTAAATGAATAAAATATTAATCATTCATTTTCTTCAATTAATATAACTAATAAACCATAATACTTTATTTACTTAATTAATATAACTAATTAAATTATTATAATTGAAAAATATTAAGAACTCATTTAGTTTTATAACTTATTTTTTGTGTGTTGAATTTTTATCCTACACAAGTATAATTTATTCATACATTAAAATTTCTTTATATCCAAAACTAATTTCTTCCAACTCAATATATTAATATTCATAAAAACATAATTACATTACAATGAATAATACCAAATACTATTTTACATGTGTTTGCATTAAAAATCAACAAAAAACATACAACTTACACAAAAACGTATAATCTACACATAAGACAACATATAACCTACACACGAAAAACACATAACCTACACACAAAATTTATCATCAGTGAAATACACACGCACACAAAAACATATGACCTACACACGAAAAACATATAACCTACACACGAAAATTTTATTTTACACAAATACAATTTATTCATACATTAGTTTCTTTTTATTCAAAACTAATTCTTCAAACTCAATATATCAATATCCATCAACACGTAGTTACATTGTGATGAATAATACAAAAAACTATCTTACATATGTTTGCATTAAATGTCAATAAAAATATACAACCTACACAAAAACATATAACTTACACTTGTTCTAAGAATAAAAAAACATATAACTTACATACGAAAAACATATAACCTACGCATGTGTAAGATATGTGTATCTTTGTGTAGTTTATATA
The DNA here is from genome assembly GCF_021521415.1 of Bidens hawaiensis. Lineage (NCBI taxonomy): Eukaryota > Viridiplantae > Streptophyta > Magnoliopsida > Asterales > Asteraceae > Bidens > Bidens hawaiensis. The sequence continues at coordinate 640,728 of NW_027491952.1, forward strand.
ATTATTGATGCCGAATTCCATATGTAAGTTGTATGCTTTTTGTATGTTGTACGTTTTTATCGCTCAAAACAATTGTAGCTTATATAACTTTGTGTAGGTTATATATTTATTGTTTACATTTAATGGACACATTTGTATGATATATTTTTATTATTATTTATGACAATAATTTTTATAGACATACCAATTGAAGAAAATATATATTATGTTTTGATATTTAGTGTAAAAAACATGCTAATAAATTGAGTGGAAATTATTTTTTTAATATAAAGAATAGTATTATATGAATAAATTGTATTTATGTTGAATAAAATGAAGAATGTATAAATAAAAAATAAAACTAAAGTAGTGTTTTAATCTTTTTAATTATTATAATTAAATTAGTTAGATATATTAATTAGAGAGAGATTTATTATGGTTATATTAGTTGTATTAATTGGGGAGAGATAGTGCATTTATTGTTGTATTTACATCTTTTTTATTTATTTTTAAATTTTTAAAACCTAAAATAAAACTAGTGACTTATATTCATTTCTCTCATTTCTTGCAATAATTTGATTTATTTCTTGAACATAAACATATATATATATATATATATATATATATGATTGATTTCTTTTGAGAACTACTTTGAGTTTTAAGAACTCGAAAGAATTCATCGTAACAATTTTTTTTCTCGAATTTATTTTACACATGTGTAATATGTAAGTGTAAGTGATGTACAAAAAATTACGGTATTTATTTACATACCGAATCGACTTTTTACACATGTGTAACTAACGTTTAAACTTGTGTAATTATCACAAATATTTATTCTCTCTCCTGCTTCATTTTTTAATCAAATTTAATCTCAGCCACATATTTCATATCATTTAATTAAATGTGTGGTTCAAAATTGAGTTTTTAAAGTTCTTAAAACTTACCATAGATCTCAAAATAACCCTCCCATATATATATATATATATATATATATATATATATATATATATATATATATATATATATATATATATATATAAAATAAGCTATATTGGGTACATCGGGTATATAATCGGGTAAATGAGTTTATGTTATCGGGTATATTATAAATCCCAAACCTGTCCTAAACCCGCGAAAAATTTCAAAACTATTTCCAAACCCGTCCCAAACCCTAATGGGTCGGGTATTACCCGTCCCATTTATGTCGGGTTTCGGGTTTTCCCATCGGGTTCTGGTTTTATTGCCATCTCTAATAAAAACTCATTATTTCGGGTATTAGAAAATTGTTATCGGGTGTAACCGGGTATAGGTATGAGGTATGACCGGTTTCAGGTATTTACGGGTATAAATCGAGTACGGTTCCAGGTACGGGTATTGAGCTCAAAAAGCATACCCTATTCATATCATACGGGTAGGGTCGGTTCCGGACTTCCGGTTTCGAGTATAGAATACCCGGGTATAAAAAAAACCGGTTCCGGGTATTTTTTTCGAGTCCGGTTCCGGGTACGGGTTTTTTGTGCACCGCTACCGACAACGTCGCTACCGATCAAACAATATTGGCAACCCTAAGCTGACATTAACTTTCAATATTTTTTATTTAACCTCAATGAGTAACTCACCTAACCCAATAAATCAGAAACCTGATTAACCTTAACCCAGCAAACCCGAACCTTAATAGGGCCAGGTAGCACTGTAGCAAGTTAATTTTAATTTAAAAAAAAAACCCGATTAACACCCCTAACTGGTACCAGCTTTGGTATTCATTTTATGGGGTTCAGTTTCGATAGGAGTCGTATTTGAAAATTTTGGGTATGTTTCACTACTTGTTCCGAACTAGGACAATGCCAACAAAATTGGGAACGTATTCAGTTTAAGTATTTTTTGCGCTACTAGCTGATATCGTCCCACCATACTTGGTACGTTATTCGGTTTATGCTTTTACTCAACTTCGGTTTCGGTAACTTATAGTATTAGTACTAGCCAATCTTAATTGAACTACAAACCCACTTGTAATAGCATTAATTTTTATAGTTTTCAGTGTTGATAAGAGTCAGTTTCGGTATTTTTCAATATTAATCACTACTTCTGAATCTTGACTATAATTAATTGAAGTACAAAGAAAGTTTCGTTATAGAAATAGTCTCATAGGTTGCGTATAGTGGAAAGATGCATAAGGCGATTTCATGCCATGTAGGCATGTTAACATCCAAAACACCACTCCGCTCCAAGTAAAGGTGGTGTTTGATGATGGGTCCACATAACGAGAGAAAGAAGAGAGGAAAAACACGGGACCACATATCATCCAATCAACATTTTCTATCTTTTTTTCTAATAATTTTCTTTACCTTTTTATTTTAATTTTTATTTTCTAAGCCATCATAACTAACTAGTTAACGAGCGAGCTAGTTAAAGCTCCAATACCTATGTGGCACTAACATAACTTTATAACTAACCCTTGCATTTTAAACCACAACACATAGTCATATAGCTTTAGAACGGCGGAATAAGAATATGTTAGCGGTTAAACCAAAAAAAAAAATATGTGAAGTGTTATAAAAATAAGACTAGGAGTCAATGAGATACCATTAAGAGCAGGACAATTCACACAACTTAAACCTATTATTATTTCAATTAACCGAAATAAGCATCAAGCATGTTTTGCAAAATCCTAATTCTTTCTTTAACTTATTATGGATAAATAATTAATTATGTTAGAAAAATAAACAAAATTTAAGTAAAATAATACGATAACTATGATTATAAATATAAAATTTACAAATAAAAATTTTATTTGTTTCTCGACCAATTTGAACTTGTACGTCTTTATGGATTTGTTCTTGATTCTCTAGAACCAAACGTGTAACTTGAGTCGGTTGGATGCTAAAATGAGTTCACACGTATCAAAGTCAAAACCATATACGATTTTAACTTTTATTCATAATTTTCGTTCAACAACATATGGAAAATTTAACTTGAAGATATAAAATCATATACGGTTTCCGTCCGTAGGGTTTCGACGAAACTATTGGGTTTTATATCAATTTTCTTTTCACGTATTCATTGTCCGTGGTTTTTGTTTCTCGCGTAATATTTTAGTGGATGAAACTAAAGCTATCAGTATTCGGTTAAGCGGAATGATTTTGGTATTTTCCCTTAATAAAACAAATAAGGTAGCTCCACTCCCAACGACCATCGCCACACCAGTTTCTCTCATCTCATCTCCTTTGTCTTCGGCCACCCCCTTCGTCTCTGGAGTTCAATGTTCCTTTTATTTATAAAAGATCATTGAGTGTTCTTTGATTCTCTCATTGTATTTTCCATATTTGACTAAACTAAATTATCGTGATTATGCATCATCAAGTATAGTGATGACACACATGTCTCTAAGGTCACATAGTAGAAATATTTTTCATTTTAACACAAGAAACAAATGTTCTTAGTCTCATAAGCTAAAGTATTAAGTAATTGATATTGACAGTTAACCATGAAAATAATAGATAATAATCGAGATTATCACTCTATAATTATGATAAATCTCAAAATATAGAACTCAAATCGATATATAATAAAAAGAGTTATACACTTATACGATACATTAATCATCAAATTAAAGTTTGATCAAAATAACTTAAAATATGATATCTTCCTTGATATTTTATCTTATAATTATGGGGGTGAACTTGTAACTTATGAGTGATTTGCTATTTGTAAATCATTTACCAATAATAACCCAATTAGGCTAGGGATATTTCTATGATTACATTCTTTTTCAAATTTGTTAATCCCCTAATTAGGTCGATGAATAAGGACTTCCAATAACTTTCCATATCAATTGTCGATTAGGGTTACGAATACTTAATTTGTCAATTTGCATCTCTCTATAACCATAAATAAGAAACCGGATAAGGAAAAAACTTAATCAAGCAAGATATTTGTTATTAAGACGTATTTCAGACGCGCCAGCCCTAACAACATCAAGATAAATAATACATATACTAACAATTGTAACAAACACCTGATTAGATGGTTGAGATGAAACCACTTAGTTTGCCAACCAACGTTTGTTTGAACATAAAGCAATTTAGCATCGGGGAACAACGTTGGTTCGAATAAAATCATCCATATCATCAAGATCGTGTTGGTCCAAAATCCTAATAAAGGGTTCGTCCAAACCCGTGTAAAAAGTCATTGTGAAAATTATCACTCCCGTCTCCTTCCTTCAGCGACGCAACCACATTGACCATTATTCCAATCATATTTTCCATCGACTACCACATAAGCGCACACATTATCCATTCAAAACACACGCTCAAACATAAAGGGTTATCACCAATCAGCAACCATAATCATTTTCATATTAGTTCAGTTACACATTTTTTTGCTTTGATAAAAACAAAATATATATGTCCTGACAACGATGAATTTTACGAAACTTTATGTTGTCAGTTATTCATATCAAATTAAAGCTTTATCATGTTTAAAATATTAACTAATCAGTTCAAAACTTTAAACATAAACATTATGACCAACATAAACTAACAAAAACCATCTTTTCCGTAACGTGATTAGTCAACAAAAATAACACCAACAAAAAGTTGACTTCAATATTTTAAAACCCAAAAAAGAAAGACAGAATTACAAATTTGTCCTTTAAAAAAAACCAAATTACGGTTCGTGTCATTTTTTTAGTTTCTTTGCAGGCGGTGTCCTTTAAACATTTTTTTTTTACACATTATGTCCTTTACGCTAATTGGGTTAGAAAAACTCAGTTAAATACCCTCACGTGAGGCGCATGTGAGGGCATTTTTGTCTTTTCGTCTGTACCTGCAAATTTATAACTCCTTCCCCTCATTTCTCTCTTCTTTCTCTCTCTACGCCACCACCATCACCACACCATCACCATACCACAACCACTCCGACCACCATACCATGACCCACTCCGGCCACCATACCCTGACCCATTTCTAAACCTTAACAACAGAAACAAAACTAAATCAAATACCCCCTACCTATATGCTAATTCTTGAAATTAACTTAGGGCTTTGATAATTTAGATGGTTATGAAGAATACCCAGAAACAATCTGAGACAACTCATCATCGTGATGCTCGATTTTTAAAGCCACGTCATCCATATCGAAAGCCACGACGACTTTAGATTTCCGGTGTTTGATTTTGTGATCTGGGTCGGTGTTAGATTTCTGGCGAAAGCAAAGGCGGCAGAGATACCGGCGGTGGCGGCGATGGAATGGAATGGAATGGAATCTGCACGATTTTTAGTGGGTTGGAGTGTTGTAGAGGATGATGGGCTAGACACGATTTTTCCGGCAAGGGTTTCAGATCTTGGCAAATTGAAGACGTCCGTGAAGGGGCAAATTGACCGGAAGATGGATCTGGGTTTGTGGGTTCTCCGGCGAGTTGGATCTGGGTTTGTGGGTTCTAAGCCGTTTGGTGTTGCAGGTTGGCCGGGATAAACGGTGGTCGGATCTAATGGTGGTCACAGAGATGGTGACACTTGTTGGTGGGGATAAGCGGTGGTGATGTTGGGTGTTGCAGCCTTGCAGGTGGTGGCGGTGGTGATGGTGGCCGGGAGAGTGGTGGAAGAATGAAAGAGTTTGGAGGTGGAATGGAGATGAAGATGGAGATGGGTTGGAGAGAGAGAGAGAGAGAGAGAGTTTATTTTATAAATATGAATTATTAATATATATTAAATTATTTTGAACTACTTCGTTGAAAAGACCAAAATGCCCTAACATGCGCCTCACGTGAGGGTATTTAACTGAGTTTTTCTAACCCAGTTAGCGTAAAGGACATAACGTGTTGGAAAAAAATGTTTAAAGGACAAAAAACTAAAAAAAGAACACGAACCATAATTTGACTTTTTTTAAAGGACAAATTTTGTAATTCTGTCAAAAATCAAAAAAAAAAACATACACACACAAGCATTCTAATATTTAATGAAAAGATATTCTCATATTCTAGAATAGACGTTTACAAAAATATTACGCGTTTCACATCTAAATGGCACTCCCGTAATTAACCCCAAATTAAAGGGCATAAACATAACAATATTCACCGATGAATTAGCGCGGCCCTATAAATTGAGTGGCTGGGTGTTTCACCATCTTCATCTTCATCTTCATCTTCATCTTCATATTCATACTTGAAATTGAAATTAGGGTTTTTTTGGAAGATCAATTTGGGGAAAATGGCATCTGAAGAAGGAATCGTGATTGGTGTACACAACCCTGATCAGTGGAAAGAGCAGCTTGAGAAACACAAGGGTTCTCAGAAACTGGTATAATTATAAATATATATATAACTATAACCCTAAAATTATTATTATTATTATTTTGTGTAATTGGTTATTGTTTGTTCCGATCGATTGAATTGTGACATACCCTTTTTGGGTTTTTGTTAATTTTGCTATTTGGAGGGCCAATTAGGGTTTTTTTTATGTTATATGATTGATTTTAATTGATTGATTTTGAATTGATTGACAGGTGGTGGTGGATTTCACGGCGTCGTGGTGCGGTCCGTGCCGTGTGATTGCACCGATCCTTGCTGATTTCGCCAAGAAGATGCCACGTGTTGCTTTCCTGAAAGTTGATATTGATGAAGTGGAGGTAAATGTTTGAAATTGATTGGTGCTTATGTCGTTTACGGGTGTAAACGAGCCGAGTCAAGCCTGAGCTTTTCAGGGCTTGAGCTTGGCTTGTAAGTAGTTTTAGTTTTTAAATGTTTGAAACTCTTGGAAGAGAGTAGTTTTTCAAGCTCGAGCGGTCCGGAGTCATTTATTATTTGTTTATTAAATTTTTGTTATACTTAAAGCATTTTTGATATTGAATTTGAAAAGGCCTTTTCAAAAAGTAATTGTGAAAAGGTAGGATTTGAGCTTTATAGAATACTGTTTTTTAACCCTTTTCAAAAACAAAAAAAAGGATTATCATAATTGCCAAACACATTTTAGCTTATCGGCTTTTTGAAAACACCATTCAGTCAATAAGCATTTTTCAAACTTAATGCCAAACATGTTTTTATACTTATCTTTTGTGTATGTCTTAATTATTTATTTTATAATATAACATAATTTGTATTATATGTGTTTTTCACAATTTTATTTATAACAATAATTATTATAAAATTAAATGTATAATATATTAACAAATAATACATTTTCGAGCTGGCTTGATCTTAACAAGTGAAGCTTGGCCCTAGTCTTGTTTACTAAACAAAGCTTAATTTTAGGCTCGAGCTCGTGTCAGCTTCGAGCTTTGATGAGCCAGTCTTGAGTAACTCATGAGCGGTTCGTTTGTTTGCACCCATAATGTTGATATTGTTTTAAAATTGGATATTATAAGCTTGAAAATGACGAATTGATTGGTGTTTGTTTGTTTATAGAGTGTTGCTCAGGAGTATTCGATTGAAGCAATGCCGACTTTCTTGTTCTTCAAGAATGGTGAGGTGATTGACAAGGTTGTGGGTGCTAAGAAGGATGATCTCCATGCCTGCATCGTCAAGCATGCCGCACCTGCTGCAACTGTATCCTCTGCTTAGATATGTTTATGATGATGATGTTTCAGCAACTTGTTTGAATCTTTTTTGTAATGGATGATGATTATGAACTTTTAGGTCTTCGTAACCTGTTTGGTGATTGTGATTTGGTCTATTATGCATAAATTAAAGTTGCTGAAGTTTTATGGTTTATAAGTTTGTAACTTTCTTTTTTGTGTTTTGATTTATTTGTCATTGGATAGAATTTATTTTTTATTTATATAATATTAAAAAGAATATTTACTAGACCATTAATATTTTTAGACCATTAAATGGAAGAATATTAGCATCTTGACCCTTTTAAGACCAAAAAGACATGTTGAGTTTGAAAATGAGGAAAATAGGTCACAAGACTTAAAAAGGAAATAACCATAATGGATATAAGTATATGCTTTATGCGTATGTTACTATATCGTATGGTTAAAAGATAGATGATTGTCATTGTTTAGCCAGATTCCCGTGTGGCTATTTTCAATGGCTTGTCACGTACTTGTCACGTAGAAGATTCCGTAAGTTTGGATTTGTCTTTAGTCTTAATGAGTTAAGAGTTAGAACATAAATTGCAATCACAGGAAACTTGCTATAGGGTGCAAGAGCTTGAAGTTTATATACACTTTGTCTCTCGACTCAAATCAATACATCTGAGAGAAAAATATATAATATGTATATTATTAATCATACAACTATCATTATTTTTTTACCCACAATCATGTGAACATATCTTAGATATTTTGATATGATGGTAATATTGTACAGTAATTCGATACAATTATATTACATGTGACAAATGATAGATATTTTGGTGATATATAACGTAATTAGATACATGTTTTTCGTGTGAACATAACGTGATGTAATATATTGATAAGATGGAAATCAGATACATTTATTATTAGATGAAAAGTTACTTTTTTAGTCAAATTATTATTAAATGATTAGTTGTAACGGATTTGCTCATTAATGATTTATTTTAAAATTAACTTTTTTTTAGCGAGAAGAAACTCTAATACTTAAATTCACACCATTAAAAGTTCAACATGTTGTAAATGAGAAAAATTATATTTATCACCAAGGCACCAAATACACACAGCTTGATAATAATTTAAATATAATTGTAAAAGTTTTATTTATTTTTTTTAAATTAGCGAACGAGAAGCAACTGAACTCGGGAAAAAAAGATAAATTCATTCTTTGTAGCACAATGACTCAAATGTATCATGGGTTTTATGAAAGACAAAAGCGTCGAGGAAAGAAGACAACAACTAAGCCCTTTATTAGTTGTCTGTATTAAAACAAGGTACAAGCTATAGTGTCGAGGAAAGAAGACAACAACTATAGCTTGGTAGCACAATGACTCAAATGTATCATGGGTTTTATGAAAGACAAAAGTGTCGAGGAAAGAAGACAACAACTAAGCCCTTTATTAATTGTCTGTATTAAAACAAGGTACAAGCTATAATTTAGTGATTATTTAAGCTCTTCTCTCCAACGTTATTTTTATATCGGAAAAAGCATGCATTAGAAACAAGCTCATATGTTTTATTGTTTTATCGAAAAAATGCATGTTTTATTGTTGATACACTTGTGAAGTTTTGCATATAATGAAATTGTAAGAGGACGTTTTGTAATCAGCCCCTCAATATAATCAATATTGCCTACTTTATTTACTAAAGGCTCGAGACTTTATGCTTTGGTTACTAGATGTAGACTTCTCCAGAGTCCAGAGGTCATCCATCCATTAATTGCGAATACCTGAAAATGCTTAACTATGGAGTTTTGCTATCATCAATAACTAATAAGCCCAAAACGTGTTAGTTATTTGAGTTCATATGTTTTATTATGAGGTTGAGTATCTCTCATGTCCATGAACGACATGAAATTTTATATAGAGTGTCACAAACATCCTCCTTATGGACTCATCATCTTCAATGAAGCTTGTCCCCAAAATCTTGACTAGAGATGTGAGATATAGCTAAGGTGTTCCAAACACCTTGGGGACACATCGTTTTTGAAGAGGTTTTGCCCACAACCCCGAACGAAAAGTGAGTGCGCTTGATACCATTTGTAACATCTGACCGTTTATACCAATTAATACTACATGTTTTTACTAGGAGTTAAGGACTTTTCCTTTTATTATCATAACAAATACTTTCTAAGAGGTCACTCATCGGACGAGTCTACTAAAATTATTTTGTTATTGAGCTCTTCTTTCATCTATAGTCAATACTCGTAAGATGTATTAGTGACAGATAAGGTCATACATTTCTTTTGAGCTCATATGATTGATTTGAGATTTGATAGGGTGTTACAAATTTTATATGACATATAAGGATAAATGATTAAAGTGGATATGCAGCCACACTATCATGTAACTTCCAAATATACGTGTAATATATTGAAAAAATAACTAGTTTTATGATTTCTAGGAATACCAATCATCATACGACTGATGAGCTTGATCTCACATATGTTATGAGCGAAAATAGTAACAAAACTGAAAAGAAAGGGACTATAATTTAATTAGTGAAGATTAGGGACTTAATACATAACTTTTTATATACATAGATGACTATTTTTGTGATACAAAACAAAGAAAATCAACTTTTATGGTAATTTGGTTATCTAAGGTTTCCTATTATTGGTAGTTAGCACATACTAATTTGGCTATCTAAGGTTTACAATAATTTCCTATTTAATTAACCTGTCTTACAAATCCCATGCTTTGTTTTCTTTTGTTCAAATGAGGTCTACTTCATTTCAAATCCTTTTTTAGCGAGTTTAACTTTTGTTAGAATGTTAGTAGTAGGACCGTCCAAACCGCTCGACGCTCGAACTCGCTCGCCGCTCGCTCGAAAATTGCTCGGAAAATGCTCGCTCGTTTTTTCGCTCAATTGAAAACGAGCCGCTCTGCTCGGTTCGGTTTGTAAACGAGCCAAGCAACGAGCAAGGGTCTGCTCGGTTCGGCTCGGCTCGAATATTAATTAATTTTATATATAATTATATATGAACAAATATATATATATAGACAAAACACATAAATATAAGCTTACAATTATTTTCATGCCTTTAAATTTTTCATATTCCGTTAATTTTATAGATTTATTTGTTCGATTCAAGTTTTCAGAATAATAAAAGTTTGTTTGCATGATCATTATATCTCACTGTAAACTTATTTATGATAAAAATTTACAATATATTACATGTTTGTCTAAAAACTACTAATTTATTTATAAAATATATTATTTACAGCATTCAAATTTGTTTCTTATTGAATTTTTAAAGTGAAAAAGAAATAAATAATGCTCGAAATTGCTCGATGTTCGATCGAAAAATGCTCAATTCGATTTTGGCTCGTTTCGGTTTTCGCTCGGTTTGAATTTCAGCTGCTCGGTTCGATTCGGTTGTAAACGAGCCAAGCAACGAGCAACGCTTCGCTCGGTTCGGCTCGGCTCGTGAACAACCCTAGTTAGTAGAGGTTGGTCTTTAATGTATCTTGATTTGTTTAGTTTATCGGTTTACTTTGACCATTAACCGTTTTGAGATTAAGATTTAAAAGGTTCGGACTCGAACATTCATATTGCTTTGAAATTTTTAATTGGACATAAAGATAAACATGTGTAAGTGTATCTTTTTTGTTTTTAAATATTATTAGAATGTATAATTTTTAAAGAAACAATTTTATTTATTTTTTTATATTATTATTTTCTAAGATTGAATTCTAAATAGACCTTTTGAACTAAGGCTAATCGGCGAGGGCATTAGCTGGTCTAGGTAAGTAAAACGTGGAGGCGTTAAACACTGCGTTGGTGGGGCGGTAATTAGTTAACGTTTGAAGGTTTAGAGGGGGTGACGTTACTCGTGGTGGCGCCCCCCTACGTTATATGCTCGGCCTAAGCACGAAAATAAAAGTTTAAACAACTATTCAATCGCAAAGAAGAAGCGTGGATCGGCTCACTGGTAGACGATCAACTTTCCTCGGGTATGAGTGTGCTAGATCACCGATGGTTTTCCGGAGTATGAATTCTTCCACCTACAAAATGAGCAGCACCGTGAACTTACCCCTCAGAAAGGGACAGAGGGGTCCTCTTTGGGGTAACCCTCCGGTGTGAGAATAAGAGATTGTAGGAGAATAATAATAATAATCTGAGAGTGAGTAAGGAATTAGAGTGTATTTTCTTGCTTACCTCCCCTTGTGGAGGTGGTGTGGTATTTATAGTGTTAGGGTTTCCAATGATTGGGCTCAGATCCCATTAGGGCCTTTTTGGCCTCCTCCTATTGCTTCGCGCCACGTGTCCTTATGACACCTGGTGCTTTTTCATTGATTATTCTCTGACCAAGGTATTTCACCTGACCCATGTGCAATCACGTGGTAGCACATGAGTTTTGCTGAGTTGTCCACCTTTCATTGGCAGCTGTCAACATCAGCATATTCTTTATTCCTTAAAGGATACTTTCTGGAAGGTTGTCTGATGAGCACAATCAGGGTTGTCCTTATCCTGATTTGGATAAGGACGAGGTTGATTATGTGCATGTGTGATATGCGCCTATCCTGAGGATGCGCGAGGTCTTCTCTTTATTCTCACGCGCAGATGTTTCATGCGCGGATGTTTCATGCGTGAGCATATGTGATATGCGCCACGCGCAGATGCGCCACGCGCAGATGTGATATGCGTGAGCATATATGGTGCGTGAGCATGTGATACGCGTGAGCATATGTGATATGCGTGAGCATATGTGATATGTGCCATGCACATAGGTTTTGGCTTTGTGCCTTCATGACATCTTGATTTCAAGCCTCTTGTCTATATCTTGTGGGTTGACCCGCCCCGCTCGATGTTAAGGCGGGTGCATACCTCTTCAGTAAGCTTTTGAGATAATGGGTAACAACTAGATCCTTCTCGAATAAAAGGGGCAAAATGGAACACAAATGTATTATTCCATGACAACGACACGTGGCAATCAATCGTTAGATAACCCCGTAGAATGCACGCAGTCTATTTGCATCAGTTAACTCCAACCGTCCGATCAAGACCAACTTTTTGACTGCACACTCAATCACGAGTTCCACTTTTAACAAAAGAGACTTTTGCCTTATGGTCCCTAAATTATTCGTTGTTCGCAAAATATACACTAAGTAATTAAGGTGAGTTTGGTTTAGTTTTGTATGAGGAATTACCTTTGATATTCAAATTAAAGAAACATGGAATTTAAAAAAACTTGGCACCCATAAAAAAATGAGTTTGTTATTCATTTTGACGTCAAAATAATAAAAAAAACTGGAATATATCATGTTATCACTATGACTAATAACCCTGATGTAGTCCCATTTTTTGAATCGGTGCTACTACACTGAATTCCTTCACATCTTAAAATGAAAGTTAATTTTTTTTGGCATGTAAACACGTTAAGAATCTAAATCACATTCTAATTAATCAATTTTTTTCAACCAGACAGGTTATAAAATATTTTACAGTTACGACTCCTTTAAATTCTACGAACCAAGCGGATATTTGGTATACCCATTTCCCAAGAAACTTTATACTTTGAAACTAAGAGCATCTCCAATGTTGGACATTCACAAACCATCTCATAAAATATTTAAACTTGTACGTATATGTGTGTGTGTGTGAGATGGGTCCCCCATTCAAGACCGTTTGGTAGTTTGCAGCCACAAACTTGGTCCATGGACTTCACGTCCACAATGGTGAAGTTTGTGTTTCGTCGTCCGCCCAATTCCACCTCATCCAAACACCAACTAAATCCAAGCATTAGAGATCCTATTAAGGGTGTGTCTGGCTAAGGCTGAGCTTTGCAAAGTTGCTTATTTTCTTTTCAAAAAACAAATAAGTAAATAATCATCATAAAAGCGTTTCTAGGTTTTGTTTTTTGTTGTGTTAAGTAGATGGTTTTCAGAAGCAAGAAATTTAAACCTTTTGTTTTGCTTTTGGAATACCACATTACCAATATACACACCATTTCATTATCTGTAAAACTTGTAAATATTTAAGAGTGTCTTTTGTTGGTCATCTTACATTTTGTTTTTTCCAAACACAAAAGCTAATCAAAACACTTTTCTTAAAAAAACTACTTTTGAAAAAACCATAAGTAATTAAACACTTTTATCAAAAGCAATTTCGGAGTTAAATAAGCTTTAACCAAACACCCTTTAAGAGTTCAATCATCATCCTTCTAAAAAAACCACACCACAAAAGTTAAAAACCTCACTATCACAAATTTATATGGGAGATATGAGGGATGACCCTGACTTGCCATGGTTCGAGTCCCGATCTCACCCGGTTTTACCGGCTCCTTGCTGTCGTGCCATTTGGCAGGCGTGGGGGTCGGGTTTTATCCGCCGAATCCCTCAATAGGTGGACCGCTAGGGGATCCGTCCGTCCAGACTTGTTGCCGGATCGGGCTACACACCAAAGTTAAAAACACGAAGTTATAAACTTACATTGCCATTCTCGTAAACAGAGCATAGTTCCAGGTCTACTTGATACTTCAGTTATAGTATGAGGACACAAAAGTAAAACTTGCTCTTTCAGAAACACTAAAGCCCTTTTCACACACACACCAAAACACACACTCATCTCTCCAGAAGCCAAAGCCATGACAAGCCCCTCAGCTTCTTCTCGCAAGGTATATTATTATTAATTAATATTAATATTATTATTATTATTATACCTATACATACATCTCTAATTCCAGATTTATTATTATTATTATTATTATTAACGATCGGTTAATTATGGAACAAATAGCAGGTGTTAAGCAAGATCGCAACGAATCGGCTTCAGAAGGAGCTAATGGAGTGGCAGGTGAATCCACCTGCTGGATTCAAACACAAAGTCACTGATAATCTTCAACGGTGAGATCTTAATTAATCTCTGTTTATTTTGTTTACCGTGTGTTAGGTTCTATTTAATTTGGTGGTACTTAGGGTTTAGTGTTTTGGTATTTGGTGTGTAGATGGGTAATTGAGGTCAACGGTGCACCGGGGACTTTGTATGCTAATGAAACTTTTCAATTGCAAGTTGATTTCCCTGAACATTACCCTATGGAAGCCCCACAGGTAATAAACACTCTTGATGATGATAGTATTTATCGGACAAACGAACGGTTAACAAACAGCTAATTAAACGAAATTGCTTGTTCGTGTTTGTGTTTGTTTGTGTTCGTTCATTTAGGAAATAAACTTGTTTGTGAACGGTTTGCGAACACACACGAACGAACACAAATGAACACAATTGAACGAACATGGTGTTTATTTGTAAATAATTTTGCTTAAATCTATATGGTAAGATTTGGAAAGTCATTAAAAAGTATTAAAAATGAACAAAACCAACCAAACAAACATAAACGAACATAAACAAACAAAACTTCTTGTCCATGCTCGTATGTTAATGAAATAAATTTGTTTTGTGAACGGTTCAGGAACACAATTGAACGAACATGGTCTCTATTCGTAAATAATTTTGCTTAAATCTATATGGTAAGAACAGAAACATCATTATAAAGTATATAAAACCTTTAATGAACAAAAAAAACGTAGACAAACACATTACTGGACGTTCACGGTCTCTGTTCGTGTTCATTTTTATAGTAGATCGAACAAAATTACTTGTTCATGTTCGTTCGTTTATTAGAGGAACTTCTGGCTGAAAGTTCAGTTTGTTGACAACCGTAATTAAGGTGAATGAAATTGTGGATTTTGTGAATGTAATGAATGGTTTTGTGTATTGAAGGTGCTACAAAACTGGAAGAATATAAGTTTCATCTTTATTGTGGAAGTTTAGGAGTGTTTGTAACTATTGCAGTTAGTGATTTTATTTGTTTGTTTTACTCTGTTGGTGTGACAGGTTATTTTTGTTCCTCCCGCTCCGCTTCATCCGCACATTTATAGCAACGGCCACATTTGTTTAGGTATGTCTCATTACTAGCTGATTATGGTTTTCATTTTCTTTATATAGGTTCAAAATCTGTTGCATAAAGTAAAAAGCCTTAAGTGTGTGTAAATGATGGTGTACTTGGTTTTTAAAAGCGCGTGGTCATCCAATGCGTTTTGATCCCAAAAGCAGATGCATAATGCACTAAATAAAAATTTGTTTATAGATGATATATGAACTTGCTTACTTTTAAGCACTAAAATATAAAATATTCTCAATATCTCTTGTCAGATTTGTTGAATAACTAGTCTAATTTTTCAAATACTCAAACTTATTGTTCAATCGATGGTCAGATTTGTTTAATCAGATTTAAGAAACACAGACTCATTGCAATCAAGGTTCAATTTGTTTAAATACTAGCCAACTGTATAAGTCGTAACATAAGATTGCATCACGTGATGCGATTTCATCACCGCATCATGTGATGTAAGCTGAACATGCATTATGCACTCTTAATGTGCGCATTTTAAAACCAAGATGGTATAATTGTGATTGTATTGACAATGATATAACTAGGGTTTCCAAATGAGGGGGTGATTTACTATGACCCATGTTTACATAACGCTACTTTAGACATTTACTAGTTACATTGTGATGCAATAGTTTGTTGGTGTTGTATTGTGATGTAATAGATAGTAGTTAATATCTCACCAAATTGTTGTCGCTTCATGTGATATATCCATAACTGCTAGCTGTTATTGTGAAACCAAAATTTATTCAAATATTGTTGGATTTTGGGCATTTAATCCTCGATCTAATAATGAAATCTGTACATGACTGAGGGATTTCTTTTAATGGAAGATTATTTTCTTACTTTGAAGTTCATTGTTATAGGTTTTGGACATCTGGTTTGTAGAATGATTTTGTGCATAAACACATGAGTCATGGATTCATGGTCCCCTGCCATTATGGGGAAGGTGTTGGTGACCACATATCACTCCGATTTTAACTAAATAATTTAACTAAAAGGTGTCAAAATGTCGGATGCTTTATGGTCTATTATGTAGGCCCCATACACATTTCTCATAGTGTCAAGTTAATAGGACCAACCATATCATTTTCATTTATTCTCACATTATGCAAATGGGACCATACATAAAAGTGGCCTAAACGGATAAGACCTTAAGGTAATAAACTCTGTACTTTTGGTTTTCTAAATCTAACATATTATGCTATGAATGTAGTAAGTAAAATGAGAAATTTATGTTTTAACTTTGAAAACAATGAACTTTTTTACGTGTGCTGGAGGTTTCCGTACGTAATCTTTACAAGCATTGGGAGTTAGGCTGTAGTATAGTTTATGTTCCGTTGTGATTCTATTCTGAATAATAAACATTTGAGCTACTAGTCGTCATCTACTATTAAAGTCAGAGATCTGTGAGTATATATCTTGATTGATTGTTGTGTTTGCCTACTGGTGCAGATATATTGTATGATTCATGGTCCCCTGCCATGACTGTGAGCTCTGTATGCATCAGCATCCTCTCGATGTTGTCAAGCTCTCCTTCCAAGGTTTGTTTATTAAAACTGTTATTATCACGCTCATCTCTTTTGTCCGACTACAGTTATTCAAACCTTTACCTCTTCAAATCTAAATTTAACAAGGAAAACAATTCCAGTCAATTTGGATTTTGAATTGAGGCATTGTTAAAAAGTAGAAATGTAATATTTGGGATGTATTGGTGTTACAGACACGTCCAGCTGATGATGAACGCTACGTGAAGAACTGTAGGAATGGGCGATCTCCAAAGGAGACGAGATGGTGGTTCCATGACGATAAAGTATAACGTTAAAAATATAGGTAAAAGATATTCCAGTGTTTGTGATTTCATTGGATATCCTCTCTGCTTCCATATCTGGAAAAAAGAAAGAAATCATGAGATTAAGGTTTACATTTTAAACAGTGTTTTAACTTAAGTTATGACTCCAGTAAAACTGGTATGTCTGTGAGTCATGAATGATTGAATGAATGAATGTCCTATGATATGATGATGTACTTGTAAAGTGGTCGGCATTAATGACGAAGCTTGAAACTATTATTATTCGATGCAACCATTTTAATCCTCATGATCTAGGTTTAGGTTTCAGGCTAACAATTACAAGGATTAAGGTCTGCCCAGATGAAATGTGTTGCCAGCTTTGATAACTTACAGTTACAAAACATCATTATCATGTGTTTGGTTATATCATGTATGATAGATCACAACAAACATCATTCCCCTTGACCCTTGTATTCCATTTAGTTTTATCTTCATTAGCCTATAAGAACTTAGAATCTCATCTTAAGATTTTCTATATATCTTCAATAATATTTAATGGTAATGGAAAGCGTGAAAGGCTATACTACATATTTTTCACTTCACATTGTTAAGGGTTAAAACCACTCCCCATTCTAATATTTTCTCAAAAACACTCATGTTCTTTGTGTTCATACAAACATCCTTATAAATGCTTAATTTTTTACATCTACCACTTTTTACATCTAATCAAATTATACTTTTCTATACCAAATGAAAATATTTATATAAATAAGCAATAAAAAAATCTAACCGTGAAATAAGCAATAAAAAACCATATTTAAGCAACAAAAGATTTAACCACAAAATAAGCAATAAAATTGAACCATGAATAAGCAATAAAAATTTAACCATAACCACAAATATGCAATATAAAATATAATCATAAAATAAAGATTAAAAAACATATAGCCATAAAATAAAAAAAAATCTAACCATACAACAGAATATAAAAAATTTAGCCATAAAATAAAAAAATAAAAATATTACCCATTAAATTGCTTAATAATAACTTAGGGCTAGAAAAACCGAAATATAAAATATGATGAAAGAACACGTTGTAACTAAAGTAGCTACACGCAGTAGATATGGAAACAACTTAGTTTAATCTTCTTATTCCACCTATTCCCAAGTGAACTCACCCCCCATGGTCCAAATGGCCATAAAGAGTCATATGGTTTCCATTCGAGTGCTAGAAAGATCAAGTTTTAGGAAGAAAAATAATGATCAATAAAGAGTCAAATGGCCATAAACTGTCAAATTTTATTAGCTTATATGATAGTCTCTTTACTGCCTAATATATTCCATAAATATTTGGAGAACAAAGCATAGTTCATGGTTCTTGGAGACTTAACTACCAATCCACCCACACTTCTATCACAACAAACCTCACTCCATTTAACTCTTATATTCTCTTTAATTTATTTTATCTTCGTTAGCCCATAGGAAGTTAATTAGAATCTCATCTTAAGCCTTTTTATACCTTCTATAATATTTATTGGTAATGAAAAGTGTGAAAGACTATAGTCCATATTGTTCACTTCGCATTGTTAAAGGGTTAAAACCACTCGCAAACACGTTCGGTTAGTACATGGCCGGCCTCGAGAAAGCGAAAATTTTTTTGGGCCAAAGGCGAAAATTCTTTTTGGGCCTTAAGTAAATAAAACATTTTGTTGGGTTTAAACAATTTAATTTTAAATGAGCTTTTCTGATTATGATTTGAGTTAAGTAAAAAACTTTTGTATAAAAATAAGCTTAAATTGTCTCAAATAATACTGAAACCCACAACTTTCTGGTTAGATGTCATAGCTATTTACCACTAGAATAAACTAGTGGTTATATAAATATGTTGAAACATTGATTACACATATTTTTTGATAAAAATACATGTAATTTTTTTGAAATAAAAAATAAAATTTCGGGCCTAGCTGGATGTCGGGCCTATGACCGTCGACTACCCTGCCATGCCTCAAAGACGGCCCTGTAGTAGCCACGTTAGATTTCTACTAATTTTTCTAACACTCATTTTCTCTCTATTCGAACAAACATCCTTACAAATGGTTGACTTCCACGTCTACCACTTTGTACATCTAATCAAATTATACTTTTTTTTTTACCAAATGAAACTATTTATATAAATAAGCAATAAAATCTCTAACCATAAAATAAGCAATAAAAAACCATATTAACCATAAAAACAAATCTAACCATAAAATAAGCAACAAAAAATTCAACCATAAAATAAGCAATAAAATTGAACCATAAATAAACAATAAAAAATAAGCAATTCAAAATTTAACCATAAAATAAAAAATAAAAAATATATAACCAAAATAAAAAATAAAAAATCTAACCATAAAACATGATATAAAAAATTTAGCCAAAAAATAAAAAAATATTACCCATTAATTAGCTTAATAACTAAACACTTACTAATAGAAATATAAAATCATATGAAAGAACACTTTGCATATAGAAGTAACCACTAGTAGATATGGAAGCAAGTTGGTTTTCTACTTCTGATGACATTGATTATTAGTTATTGTTGCAGCTAGGTGATCTTGCAGTTGCTTTTATATATTGCGTATATAACTAATAATCTCTCTGTCTTTCACTACCATCTTTATTTGGTTCATCTTCTCTAGATTATTCACCAGGTACTGGGAATCACGGTCTGGTTGTGCTCAACGTGATGTTGTAAACCAAAGAACACTAAATGTTTCCTCTTTTCAATCAGATACTTATGCACTGAATATTTGTTTGGATGGATTAGTTAAGTGCATTATATGGCCATATGTTTTTTTTGTTGTAATACTGATGATGATGAACTCCATCTTTTGAGGTTAGATTTATATGGACACCAACAGTCTTATACAAATTACCAGCAGCAACAGCATGCACTACCAAACATGCTTCCGGTCATCAACAGTGGATTTTTAAATCGAGTCCCACAACTTGATTTTTTCGGGCATAACATTGTAAGTTTCTTACACCTTATTATTAGTTATATATTATCAGCGGCAAAATAGGCGGTTCGGTTGGGTAACGGGCCGGATTGGGTTTGGGTTAAAGTGGATATTTTTAAAAAGGTATCGATTGGGTTCGGTCATTTTAAGAAGGCACCAATTTGGTCCGGGTCAGAACATGTCATCTTAATGTATCAATTCAGTTCGTGTCAAAACGAGTCACCTCAAAACGTATTAATTTTGTTCAAATCAAAATGGGCCACTTAAAATGGTAACGAATTGGTTCGGGTCAAAACATCTGATCGTATCAATTTGGTTTGGATCCAAATGGACCATTGTAAAAAAAGTAATAATTTGGCTCGAGTCAAACTGGGTCATCGAAAACCCTTTCATACGAGTAACGTGTTGAATTTAGTTATTGCGAAAGAGGTAGTAACTTCTCATCTCATGTTATTATAAAGTACTAGAGTCTGCAAATCTGACCCATTTACTTTTGAATCGATCTGTTTGAGTTACATTTGTCAAACAGGTCCAAAGGGTAATTACTGTAGGCAATATATATATATATATTTAAATCGGTTTAGTAAACAGATTCATAATGACACTTTACTGTATAATGATAGAGATCTTGGGATAGTTTTTAATGTCAAGCCAACCCAAACTGTTACTTGACTCCAATTTTCCATCTATTGAAATCATTCAATGACTACAACTGAACTTTTTTGCATATGTTGAAGTCTGTAAACTTTATTAAAACTCTTCAAATATGCCCATTTTTCGCCTAAACTTGTATGTAAGACAAGAAGCAAGCATCAGCTGAATTAGTAAGTGAACATGCTTTTTTCATGCCTTGACTCTTTCATATACTTGCTATTTTTTTACAGGGTATATTATTTGATTGAGGTGGCCAAATGAATGGGCTGGGCTGCGCACGGTTGAGTAACAGGTGAAAACGGTCAAGTTTTAAGTGCAGGACATAACGGGTTGTTTTCATTAATAATCCTGCGTGATTAGAACTTTACTAGAAGATTTTTTTTTTAGATAATGACTAATACATCTTGGAATCAGATAAACTACCAAACTTATTAGCTTGAACAATAGTGTCTTTAATCTCCGTTAACTTTTATATCTTCTATAAAATTTATTGGTAATATAAAAGTTTGAGAAATAATGGCTATATATTGTTCACTTCACATTGCTAAGGATCAAAACATATATAAAAGGTGTCCGGTAACAGTAGTCGTCACATCACATTAGATTTCTACTAATCATTCAAAAACACTCATTGTCTCTCAATTCCTACATACATTTTACAAATTCTTATATTTCTACATCTACACCACTTTTTACACTTTTTTTTTGGTTTTTTAAACAACAAATTATTTCTATCGAAAGTCCCCCTAACCTTGCATTGCAAGGATTTAAACCCACTACCTCCATTTTAAAAGAGTGGACACCATACAACTAAACCACTTTTTACACTTAATAAAATTATTTTTCGTACCAAAAGAAATAAGCAATAAAAAATTTAACCATATTTAATAAGCATAAAAAGTTTAACCATAAATAAGCAATAAAAAGTCTAGCCATTAAATACACAAATAAAAATCTAACCAAAAATAAGCAATACGAAAATTAACCATATGATAAAGAGTAAAAAATCCAACCACAAAATAAAAAATAATAAATCTAGCCATAAAACAAAAAATAAAAAATCTAAACATAAAATAAAGTATAGAAAATTTAACCAAAAATAATAATAAAATAGTTTAATAATGAAAATCTCAGGGTTAAAAGTATAAAATATGATGAAAGAACACTTGTAAAGTAAAGAAGTTACACGCGTAGTAGTTATGAACACAACACAACTTAACGTGGTTTCTTGCTTCTATACGTTCATAAATTGCTGCTGTTTTTCATCTAGAGTTGCATCCAACTTTCATCTCCAATATCTATCTATGAGTTTTTACCATTCTCTCCATTATCATTATTATCATGGTAATTAACCATACTTATTATTTAGTTTACCACTTTTCCCCCAAGTTTCCGTTTCTTACTTTCTTTTAAATTCTGCTTACAAGTTTCATTTGACGCTTATATATTTATTTCTGTTCCACGCTCAAATTACTAATCACTTGTAAATTGTAATCGTTATGCTTTTAGTTTGGCATTGATATCCTTCATCCATGAATATGTAATTGTGAAAAATTTGCTATTAGTTGGAATTTTTGGTTTAAAAGAGTCATAATTATGTAACTGGTTTGATTATTGATGCATAATAATCTCCATATCTTTCACAACAATCTTTATTCGGTTTGTTTTCTCCCAACCATTTACTAGACCAAACAACATTGTAAGTTTTTTACACCTTATGATTGGTTATATATTATGAGTGTAAAAGCGGGTGGGACGGGTAACGGGCCGGGATGGGTTTGGGTCAAAAACGGCCAGATTTTTTTTTGATTCAGGTCATTTTTAAAAAGGTATCAAATTGGTCCATGTTAAAGCAGGTCATCTTAAAAGGGTATAAATTTGAATGCTCTTGTTTTGCCTCTTTGCTAGAGGTGGGCCATACAAATGGTTCGGGTGTAGGGATGAGCAAAATGGTATTGGGTACCGAGCTCATCCCTAGTCTGATAGTTTGAGTAATCGGTCAAAACGGTTAACTTTTAAGTGTGGTCAGAACCTAGAATTAGATGTGCCAACCTGCAATAACCTTTCTTCATTTATTTGTTTTTATCTATTTTCTTTGAAATTTGAAACTATCAATGTACAGAATATGACTTAAAAATCTACTACAAAAATATTCCTAGTTTGTTGTTTTTTTTTATTATTCATTTATTTGCCAACACAACCCGGACTGTATAATAATTTACTTCTTTTGACTCTCAATCTTGTTACTTAACTCCAATATTTCCATCTCTATTGAACTTGTTTTTTCCAAGCCTTATAATTGCGGTTTTTTAATAGGGTATCTTGTTTTGAATTTTTGATAAAGGTGGTCGAATGGGTTGAGTAACTGGTCAAAACGGTCAAATTATAAGTGCAGTCCCCCCCCCCCACCCCCCCACCCCCTCTTTTGGAGCTAACTAAAGCTTAAACAGAAAATGCAGTAAATGTCATGAAGCACATGTTTGACAAGCATGCAAGCTTCATTTAAAACATGCTGCCTCTTTAAGTAAGTTCTTTACTAAATATAAATTAAAATTTATGTTAAATACGTTTATCGTAAATATGGGCCAAAACATGTGACCAATATGTATGACAAACTAAGGAAATCTTTTTAGCTTCAAATCGAATAATAAGAACAAACAAAGATTTATAGGACTCAGAAAATATAGAATGATAACTACCCTTTTACTGTATTTTCGTTTCCTTATTCCATGTATTTTCAAGTGAACTCACCCCCATGGTCCAAATGCGCTATAAAGACTTCAAATCAGAAAGATAAAAGTTAGGACTTTAAACAAGTAATCTGATTTCCACTCTAAGATAAGAGTTCTAAAAAAAGTCAAGTTTTTGGGAGGAAAACGATGACTAAACAAAATCGAGTTTTTGTGAGGAAAATAATGACTAATACATCTTGGAATCAGACAAACTGCTAAATCTGATTAGCTTGAACAATAGCTTGTTTATTGCGTAATATATTCCATAAATGCTTCGAGATCAAAGTAACATTCATGGTTCATAATCCACCCACACTTTTATCACAACAAACATCACCCCATTTAACTCTCATTTTCCCTTTTATTTGTAAATGGTAACATAAAGTGTGAGAAATCTTGGCTATAGTGCATATTGTTCACTCCGCGTTGGTAAGGGTTTAAAACACTCGCGCCCGATTAGCCACCATATTAGATTTCTAACAATCCTTTAAAAACACTCATTTTCTCTTCATCCATATAAACATCCTTACAGACCCTTTGCAGCATAAATCTGTTGGAAGGCCAAGAAAGATGAGGAAAAAAGTTATTGAGAAAGAAGATGGAATGGTGAAGCGGCGAAAGCAAGTAGAAAGGGAAGATTATGACTTGTGGAACATGTGGAGTAAAAGGTCACAACAAAAAACACGGGTCAAAAACAAACAACAACATCATCATCCGCAACTAATTGAATGGCTTTGTTTTAACTTCTATGTTGGAGAATACGTTCTAAGTTTTATTTTGAATGAGTTAAGCATTTTGAATGTATGCATTTGAACCATCTACTATGTATTCTGAACCAAGTGTTTTGTAATTTGAATAATCTGTGCTTTAGTTACATTTCTTTTGTGCCTTAACAATTATAATGCGTTTGTCATATTTGCTTTGTACCAGGGGTATAATGGTCCATGTATTAATTTTTGAAAGGTTTGACTTTTTTAGTCCCTATTGGTCACTTCGAATTGCTAAAGATTAAAACATATACAAAGGTGTCCTGTTAGTCATCATGTTAGATTTTAACTAATCATTTAAAAATACTCATCTCTCTATTCCTATAAACATCTTTACAAATTCTTACATTTCAACATCTACATCACTTTTTACACTTAAAAACAAATTATTTTTTATGTGCCAAATTAATGAAATAAGCAGGCCATAAATAAGTAATAATTTTTTTACCATAAAGTAAGCAGATACAAAGTTAACATAAATAAGCAATAAAAATTTAACCATAAAATAAGCAATAAAAAAATTTAACCATAAATAAGCGATAAAAAATTAACCATAAAATAAAAGGTAAAAAGTTCAACCACAAAATAAAAGAAAAAATCTGGCATAAATTAAAGTATAAAAGATTTAGCCAAAAAAATAAAAAAAAATTACTCATTAAATAGCTTAAATAGTTAAAATAAGGGAAAATTCTGAAAATAGTCCAAAATAAGAGGGATAAACTGAAAATAGTCCAAAGTAGGTTTCATTCTGAAAAAAGTCCTCCAAAATCTATCTCCCACGTAAGATTGGGATTCGTGACGTGAGATTTGGGTATCCTATCAGAAACTGACACGTGTCCTTCACAGATAAAGTTTTATTGAAATTTGACTTGGCCGATAGTTTTCAAGTGAAAATAGTTTTATGAAAAGCCATAGGTTTGTAATGAAAGTTGTCCGTCACGTGAAGTTTCAAAGTCATCGTTATCCGCGTTTTTTTTTGAAATGCATCTCCTCGGACGCATTCCAAATGAATTTCGTCTACTACGTGAAATTTCAAAAAAGATGGAAAAAAACGATACTTTTTCAGTGAACTTAGTTTTGTTAGATGATTTTCAAAAAAATTTTAAAAAACGATAATTTCCCAACGAATTTAATCTCCTTAGATGATTTTTATAAAAATTTTAAAATTATGGCAAGTGTTAAGAATGTGGTGGGTGGTGGTGGATGATGGCGGTGCGTGGTGGTGATGGATGATGGCGGTGGGTGGTGGTTGATGATGGCGGTGGGCGGTGGTGGTTGATGATGGCGGTGGGCGGTGGGTGGTGGTGGTTATGATGGCGGTGGGTGGTGAATGATGGTGGTGGGTGGATAAATTTTCTTTTTCTAATATATATTCTTTTTATGCAAAAACAGATAAGTTTCATAAAAAACCATCGAATTATAATACTTTGTAACAAAATCTATTTTTTTTGACAACACGTCTTTTTATGCAAAAATAGACGAAATTAATTTGGAATGCGTCAGAGGAGATGCATTTCAAAAAAACGCGAAAATCATCTTTTTTGAAACTTCACGTGACAGACAATTTTCATTCCAAACCTATGGTTTTTCAGAAAACTATTTTCACTTGAAAACTATCGGCCAAGTCAAATTTCTATGAAACTTTATTTGTGAAAGGACACGTGTCAGTGTGTGATAGGATACCCAAATCTCACGTCACGAATCCCATCTCACGTGGGAGATAGATTTGGGAGGACTATTTTCAGAATGGAACCTACTTTGAACTATTTTCAGTTTATCTCTCTTATTTTGGACTATTTTCAGAATTTTCCCTTAAAATAATATCAGGGTTAAAAAATAAAATATGATGCAAGAACACACGTTGTAACTGGAAGCAACCACGTGTTGTGGAAATGAAAACAACGTGGTTTTCTACTTCTGATCAAATACTTCCATAAATTGCTCCTGCTGCTGCGTTTTCTCATGAAAAAATCTAACCATAAAATAAGCAATAAAAAATTTAACCACAAAATAAAAGGTAAAAAATCAAACCATATAATAAAAGATAAAAAATCTAAGCATAAATTAAAGTATAAAAGATTTAGCTAAAAAAATAAAAGAAAAATTATTCATTAAATAGCTTAATAGTTAAAATAATAGGTTTAGAAAAATAAAATCAGAAGAAAGAACACGTTGTAACTGGAAGCAACTGTGGATATGAAAACAACGTGGTTTTCTACTTCTGATCAAATACTTCCATAAAATTGCTGCTTCTGCTGCGTTTGCTCAGGATTCATTACATGCAAATAATTTCCTCCGATTAATTCGAGCGAACGTCTTCACCATTCTCTCCGGTAATTATATTATTCATTCTTATAACCATACTCATGAGTTTAAACTTATTAATTTTCTGCTTAATTAAAGGTTTCGATATTTGATGCAAATTTCATCAGTTGCACCTTCTTACGAATCATTAATTGTTAATTGTAAGTAAATGTGGATGATTCCTAATTCGAATTCAAGTGTAAACAACTCAAAACGTTATTTTTTTGTTTAGTTTGACATGGATAATATCCTTCATGCATTGAAGAAACACTAATCGACCCCAAGCAGATTACGGATAATCTGGGGGTTAAATAGATGTTTCCCACGAGGGGTTAGGTCCGGCAAAGATGGTTCTTCTGATGACCTGCAAAACAGACACCGTGAGCTCGTCACTTAGAAGGGGGGGGGGGTACCTCCTTGTGACCACCCTCCGAAGTGAGAATCAGACTAGATTGCTCTTGAATATAAGTGTATATTAAGAGATTGCTAGAGAAGATAAGATATGATGAGATATAAGATAATGTGTCCATACCATTCCAAGGTGTTGGAGTATTTATAGCCGAAGGTAGGTTTCCAAGAAGGTACAGCCGGCTGAATAGTATTCCTGTTCTACCAACTGTGGGCTACGCACGTGCCATGCTGATGGTTGGTGGGTAGGCAGCGGTTGATAGTGACCAAGCCGGCTGTGTACTATTCCTTTTCCACCAACTGCAGGCTATGGACGTGCCCCGACAGGGGTTGGTGAGTAGGCAGCGGCTAATAGTGACTTTAAGTACTAGAGCGTGCTGCTCGTTGTACTGTTGTCAGTGAGCT
Source organism: Bidens hawaiensis (assembly GCF_021521415.1). Lineage (NCBI taxonomy): Eukaryota > Viridiplantae > Streptophyta > Magnoliopsida > Asterales > Asteraceae > Bidens > Bidens hawaiensis. The sequence goes on from NW_027491952.1 coordinate 668,240, forward strand.
GTCGCAGCTTTGGTAAGATCTTTTGTCCATACCTCGTCAGGTACAGTACAAAAGATCCTCCAGTAGCGTACGGACTGGCTCATTTGGGCGGGAGTTTTCCCGGCTTTGTGCGGGAGTATTCCCGGCTTGCTCACTCCTTCTTCAGGTGACATTACTGAATTATTTAAGAGTTAAGTGCCTTGTTGCGCGGGTAGCCTTGCTGCGCGGGTAGCCTTCCCTGATGGCTAGTATCCGTTGCTGCGGGAACAAGCGGAGTACGTCGACCATTGGGAGGCTTTTTCTGCTGGAACAGCTTGCGTACTGCGCGTAAGGACGTCACGTTTCTGAGCATGGTGGGTCATGCAGATCCAGTTGGTTTCTGCGCAGACGTCTCTCTTCAAGGTGTCTTGCGAGTTTAGCCTTTGCGCAGACGTCCCTGTTGAAGGTGAGTCTTGCGGGTTCAACTGCGCAGACGTCCCTCTTTGAGGTGAGTCTTGCGGGTCCAACTGGGCTCTGCTGGGACCTACCTCTTCAAGTCCCCCCAGCCCAATGTTCTTCTCATGAATTGTTAATAAGTGAGGTGAACTTTTGGACTTAAGCAAAGGGTTTTGAAAAGGGTTTAGTTTTAAGGTTTTCCATGGGGATTCTTCCCGCGGAAGTCCTAATGTCACGTGCAGAAATTCCCGACTTTTCTGCTTGATCTTTGGGTATGATGCGGGTAGGTCTGTAACCTCCTCGCAAGTCAGGAGCGTTGAGTTCCACTTGTGTAGATTCTCCATGAGGTTTTGGTAGTTTTGAACATAGTGATCAATTATGTTTAAACAACCAATTCCATCTTGGAGCTTCAAACAATCTAGTTCTCGACGTTCCCGCTATGCGGGGATGTTATTCCCGTTTCCGCAAGCACGGCCCAGAAGATCCTTCTTGGTTTCAATTCCATGCGGAGTGCTAGGTATGTGAAGGGTTTCGCCTTGACACTGTACTGTTGGTGCATAAATGTCAGTAGTTCATAGTCTAGTGTCTGTAATCGAGTCTGTAATGTTATTTATGTTTTTGTTTAAAGCGAAGTTGTTGACAAGTTCGCCTAGGCGAACTTGTTGAACAAGCGAAGTTATGGACAACTTCGCCTGAACATATCAGGCGAAGTTGTCGTGTATTTATATATAGGTTACGGCTTGGTTTAGGGTTAGAGTTGGTTGATCGAGTTGATAGTTGTTAGCAGTTTTGGTTAACGAGTTTGTTCGGTAACGTGAGTCTGTAATAGTGATATCGTATCACGTGTTCGGTTATCAGTATAACGTGTTCGTTTATCGTATCGTGTTTGTTTGATTTGCTTTCTACGCTCGTAACGATCTACGCAGGGATTCTGCACCTGAGTAGACCGGGATATCTCGTGTGATCCGTCCAGGGAACCTACAATTGGTATCAGAGCATTTGCTCGATTGTGTGGTTCGGGATATTCACGTGGGTGTAGAAATCGTCCCGTTTCGACTATTCGCGGGACGTGTTTTCTGTGTTATTGATCGTTCTTACCTCCTACCATCGTGTTCAAGCTTTTACACCGTCAAAAACCTCGTTAAAATCCGATTTACAGATCTGCAGAAACTTCGTGTTCATCAGGCGAAGTTGCCGTCACTGTTCGTAGGGTTTCGGCGAAGATATAAGGTTAAGCGAAGTTATCCACAACTTCGCCTACCTTCTCAAGTTCGCCTAACACAAGCGAAGTTCTCTACAACTTCGCCTACCTCTTAAGTTCGCTTACCTTAAGCGAAGTTAAGAATCAGCGAAGTTAATCAGCAGTGTTATCAGCGAAGGTCTTCAGCGAAGTTCTCTACAACTTCGCCTACTTCAAGCGAAGTTATCCGTAACTTCGCCTACAGTACTTTAATAAAAAAAAAAAAAATTTTTTCTTAATTTTTCAGGTTTTTTACTTTTCGGGAAAGATGTCGTCGATCAACATCTCTGAGTTAGTGAAGATGGAAGTTGAAGCAGGGTCAGCTACCAAGGCCCCAAGATTGCTGAAGGGAACCGATTTCGTTGCATGGAAGGATCGGTTCATACAATACGTCAAATACCAGGATGCGAAGATGTGGGTATGCATCCAGGATGGTTATATTCCACCAGTCATGGAGTATGAAGGTCGTGATCAAATTAAAAAGTATAGTAAAATGGAAGAAGAAGAGAAAAAGATGTATGAGGCCGAGAGCAAGGCTCATGCTGCAATTACTATGGCTCTTCCTCAAGAGATCCTTCATACATTCAGAAAGTATACATCAGCAAGAGAGCTTTGGGAAGCTCTTGAGAACAGATTTGAAGGGAATGTAGGAATTCGTGCTTCAAAGATAAAATTGCTTAAAACCCAGTTCTCAGTCTTCAAGTATTTAAAGAATGAATCCTTAGATGATATTATCACTCGATATTACCATCTGATGACTGAATTGAGCAACTATTCCATTTCCTACCGAGAAGAAGAAATTGTTGAGAAGCTTCTAGATGCTCTCCCACCAAAATGGGAGATGTACACTGTGCTGATGAGGGAAGACAAGGACTTTCCCACATATGATCTTGAAACGGCAGTCAACAAGCTCAGAACCTTTGAGCTTAACATGGTCAGAAAAGAGACACCTATGGATCAGGTTCAAGATCCAGGTATGTATGGAGCTAAAGTCAACACTAGCTCAGGATCGAAGACGGAATCTGCTGCCTACTACACAAAGGGAGAGTCAGGCCCCAACTCATCACATGAGGGGCATGTGTCAGCTATCACAAATGGGGATGTTTGCTATGTAGCAGCTGGATCGAGTGGTTCTCAACCCCAGGTAAGCAAGAGTAGTTGCTCTCCAAGTTCTTCCAGCAACAACTACTCCAAGATGCCTATGAGTGTCAAGTCTGCTGAAGAGCAGTTTGGTCTCTATGCGTCTTTCATTGCTTCCTATGAGAACTACATTCAAGGGAAGATTGTTGATCCAGCTATGTTGGATGAAGATTACGATCAAATTGATGCTGACGATATGGAAGAAATGGATTTACAATGGCAAATGGCCATGATCGTGAGAAGAGTAAAGAGGTTTATGAGAAAGACGGGAAGGAAGTTTGTCGGTGGAAAGCCGGGGTTTGACAAGGCAAAGGTGAGATGCTACAATTGTCAACAAAACGGTCACTTTGCAAAAGAATGCAGGAATGAGCGTGTGGAACGAAGTCAGGGTAGGTCTCCACAGCAAAGTGAGGGTAGAAAAGATTACAGTGCCATGATGTCTAGAGCAGATGGGGAATACAACTGGAACCTGCTTTCTAAAGAAACTTTTGAGCAGGCAAATTTGGCAAAGGTAGAAACTGAAGAAAGTGAGAAGGTTACCGGAGAGGAAAAAGCTCTTATGGCAGATGTTAATGACTAGCTCTCCGAGGTATGTTCTAAACCAACTTGTTCAAAATGTGAGAACTTGTCTGAGCAACTAGCAACCATAACCGATCAGTATGTTAGGTTGGATGCTGAATTTAAAACCTTAAAAGAAGATCATCACTTTATTAAATCAAGAGAAAATAATTATAAAATTAAAATCAAAGCTTGTGAAAAAGATGTTAAAAGTTTAAAAACAAAACTTGCTGAAAAAATTGAAGTGATTGATTTAAGTTATGAAGTTTTGGAAGAAAAGACCAAACTAATTGCTGAGAGAGAAAAACAGATTGCTGACCACCAGGTGAAAGTGGTGGAACTAAATCGAAAACTGGAGCAGTTCAGAAATTCTTCTGCTATTCTTGATCACCTTGTTAGTGATCAAGGTTCCTCTGCTAAGAGAGGAGGAATCGGTTATCATGAGGTTCCACCACCGTACAATCACAATTACACTTTTAACCCTAGTGTTCAGAAATCTGTTGACTTTGAGGTTGCTCAGACAGTGCCGATTAAAGTAACTGTCAAAGAACCAAATGTTAGTAGAGGCGAAACAAGTTCGCCTGTTTCAAGTGTTGAAATTTCTGATCAAAGTCCAGTCTCGTCAGATTCGGATAAGTCATCCGAGTCTGGTAAGGTAAAAGAGGAGGTTGTGTTACCCAAGAGTGGAGAAAAAGATAAAATGAATAAAAAGAGTACTCCACTAAACCCGTACGTCCCACCATATGTGAGACGAACGGCCGGTAATATAGCCTCGACATCTAAAACACCGGTTGATAAAAAAGTTGATTATAGGTGTTGTTTTAGATGTAATCAATTAGGACATCTTGTTGCAAATTGCCCTCTGAAGCAGCGATTCAGAGGTGTAAGGCCTACTAAAGCTGAGAATAAGCCTAATAGTAATTTTCGTGCTGCTAAAAATGAAAACCACTTAAAATTCAAAAATGTGACTAATTCAGGTTTTCATAGAAACAAATCTCAGTTTTACACTTCTAATAACCAAACCACAAGCTATAATTCTTTCAATTCACAGAGGTTTGGTAGGCCTCACAATCAATCTTCAATGAGATATCCTAATGGAACTTACAGGAATTATCGAGATACTAACTTTGGAAAGCCAAAGTTTGGGATGTATAGATCCACGACCAATTGGTCTTGGGTCCCTAAATTCTAATCTTTTGCTTTATTGTGCAGGAACAGTTGAACAGGGCTGCCAACAATCTTTGGGTTGTAGATAGCGGCTGTTCCCGGCACATGACGGGTAACAAATACTTGTTACACGATTTGAAACCTGTTCAAGGAGGGAGAGTTAGCTTTGCCGGTGAAAGTGGTGGCAAGATTACTGGAATGGGAACGGTGTCAAACGGAAAGATGACCTTGGAGAAGGTTAACTTTGTAGAAGAATTGAAGCACAATCTGCTGAGTGTGTCGCAGATCTGTGATAAGGAGTACACCGTTCACTTTACGAAGAATGAGGCGATTGTGTTAAAACCTGGTTTTCAGATACCAGAGGAGTGGATTGTGATGAAGGCTCCACGTGAAAGAAATACATACATTATGGATATGAGATCAACTGAAATGGCCACGGCAGAATCATGCCTTATGACGAAAGCGAGTGAATCAGAGTCCGAGTTGTGGCATAGGAGAATGGGGCACATTCATCTTCGGAAGATGAACCACATTGTCAGGAATGGACTTGTGCTGGGCGTTCCCTTGAAGAATTTCAATTTTGAAGATAAATGTATAGCGTGCAAGAAGGGAAAGCAGCACAAGAAATCCCATCTCACCAAGAAAGTCAATTCAATTGCCAGTACTCTGGAGTTGCTTCACATGGATCTCTTCGGTCCCGTGAATGCAAAAAGTCTAGGAGGAACTTCTTATTGCTTGGTGATCACTGATGACTACTCACGATATTCGTGGGTGTATTTCCTGAAATCAAAAGACGAAACGGCTCAGATGGTGAAGAATTTGATTACCAAAGTTGAGAACGTTATGGATAAAAGGGTTAAGTTCATCAGAAGTGACAATGGAACGGAGTTCAAGAATTTTGAGATGGAGATCTTCTGCCTTCAGAGAGGGATTGAACACCAATACAAAGCTCCGTATACACCGCAACAGAATGGAGTGGCTGAAAGGAAGAATAGAACATTAATTGAAGGAGCCAGAACTATGCTTGCTGATTCGAAGCTTCCTGTGGTGTTTTGGGCTGAAGCTGTTGCTACAGCCTGTTATGTTCTGAATAGAGTCTTAACTGTTAAAAGACTTGGTAAAACGTGTTATGATCTTATGCATGGGAGAAAGCCCAACTTGAGTGGTCTTGAACCATTCGGGTCCCCTTGTTCGATTTTGAAGACAAATTCTAAATTTGGTGAAGTAGCCGATGAAGGAATCCTAGTCGGTTATGTTGTTGGGAATCCCAACAGACGTGTCTTCAATACATCGACCAGCAAGGTTGAGGTGGTGTGTAACACCGATATCACAAGTTACCAACCGCCAAAACCGAGCAACGGACCTGCTGAGTTTTTCGACTATGTTAAATTTTTTAAGTCTTTTAACATACCGTATTTGGATATTGCTGAAGAAGAAGAGAGAGTTGCTACGAAGATGATCCTTGATGAGGAAGAAAACCTATTTCAAAGACAGTTGATCGATAAATGTCAACCTTCCTCATCAAATGCTGTCGATACCCCTGCTACCTCGACTGAAGAAGAATTTTTCAATCCATTTCACTCTCAGCATGAAACAACCATTGACGAGCTCTCTTCTAACTTGGAAGACAATTTGCATGTCGGTTCTGTTCCGACCACGAGAATTCATAAAGATCACCCTTTGGAGAATGTGATTGGTGATGTGTCCTCCGGTGTACAAACAAGACGTAGCTTGAATGAGCACACCTGTGTTTACACAAGCATCAAGGAGACAGGGATAATCAACGAATGCTTGTACACCTGCTTTATCAGCCAGATTGAGCCGAAGAATTATCAAATGGCTTTAAAGGACACCTCGTGGGTCGAAGCCATGCAAGAAGAGTTGGCTCAGTTCAAGAAAATGGAAGTATGGACTTTGGTTGAAAAACCGAAGCATGTGCATGCGATAGGCACAAAATGGGTGTTTAAGTGCAAGAGAGATGAGAAAGGGATTATCATAAGAAACAAGGCGAGGCTAGTTGTGAAAGGATTTAATCAACAAGAGGGTATTGATTATAATGAAGTGTTCGCTCCGGTCGCAAGGTTGGAAGCCATTAGATTGTTTTTGGCGTTCGCTGCTTATAAGAAGATGAAGGTATTTCAGTTGGATGTGAAGAGTGCGTTTCTGAATGGGAAAATTGATGAGGTAGTGTATATTGAGCAACCTCCGGGTTTTCCTGACCCAGACTTTCCTGATCACGTGTACAAGTTAAGCAAGGCATTGTATGGACTACATCAGGCACCTCGTGCCTGGTATTCAACTTTATCAGATTACTTGCTTGAAAATGGTTTTGAAAGAGGGAAGATTGATAGCACGTTGTTCGTTAAGAGAGAAGGAAGCGACTTCCTGCTGGTGCAAGTCTACGTGGATGACATTATCTTTGCTGCATCTAAAGTCTCCATGTGTCAGGAGTTTGAGGACGTCATGAAGAAAAGGTTTGAAATGAGTGCTATGGGTGAACTAACTTTCTTTTTAGGATTGCAGGTTGATCAGAAGAAGGATGGGATGTTCATCCATCAGACCAAGTATGTCCATGATGTGCTCAAACGCTTCAAGATGGAGGACAGCACTCCATTCGACACTCCAATCTGCGTCAATCACAAATTGGGTGCTGAGTCAGACGGTGATGCAGATGTGGACCCAACTCAGTATCGGGCTATAATAGGTTCTTTAATGTACTTAACTGCTTCTAGGCCTGATATAATGTTTGCTGTTTGTCTTTGTGCTCGTTTTCAGGCAAACCCAAAGGAATCTCACATGAAGGGTGTGAAGAGGATCTTGCGGTATCTCAAGGGCAAACCGAAGCTGGGGTTGTGGTACCCGAGAGGAGGAGACTTGGAGCTAGTCGCTTACACAGATTCTGATTATGGAGGGTGCAATCACAGTCGGAAGTCAACAACTGGAGGATGTCAGTTTCTTGGTGGCAGATTGGTGTCGTGGCAATGCAAGAAGCAGACTTCAGTCGCAATTTCAACCTGTGAAGCAGAATACATGGCAACATCCAACTGCTGCTCCCAGGTTCTTTGGATTCAACAACAGTTGCGCGACTATGGTCTGAATTTCTTACTTACACCTATTTGCATTGATAACACAGCTGTTATCTCAGTAACTAACAATCCCGTGAAGCATAGTAAAACTAAACATATTGACATACGTCATCATTTTATACGGGATTGTGCTGAGAAGAAACTGATTCTGCTTGAAAAGGTGGATACGCTTGATAATTTCGCTGATCTATATACTAAAGCGTTTGACAAAACGAGATTTCAAAACCTTATTGAGTTGAATGGGATGATCAATCCCGAGTAACCATGCTTTTCAAGTTATATTAAAAAAAAAAAAAAAAACGTCACTATCGCTTAAAAGTATGTCGGTTACCACAGTTTGAAGGACATGTCTTAGGATATGTTTGGTCCTCAATTCTACTTGTAGAATATGAGGATAGCCATTAACCAGATGACTGAAAGTGACCGGGGCGGTTTATGATGAGTTTTCATTTTTTCGCTTAAAATTAGTCGATCATAATTAGTTAGAAGGACACATACTAGTATGTGGTCGGTCCAGCTGATCCATTGGATCTTCGGGATAGCCGTTTACCTGAAGACTTTGTTTTGGTCGGGGCGATTATGTGTTAACATTTTTATTGGGAAATGAAATTATCTTTCAAGTCTACTACTTCGTAAGAAGTTCGTTAGCTATGTTTAACAGAAAATTGATCCAACCTTGGAAAATGATAGATATACTGATTCTGTGTGCTTAACTAGTGAAGTTATTAGGCTTAAAAGGCTTTAGGACAGTCATTGTATGTCATGGTAACTTTTTATGGTGCGTAAAAGTAGATGTGATACAAACTAAATCTACTTGATTTTACGTGGAAACTCCTTACGAGTTTTGCATGTCTTCATATATATCTTTCCGAATGATAGGCAGAAAAGCGATTACCCAGTCATACACGAGCCCATGTGTGTTCTGATTCCCGTGAAGATAGCGTTTCAAGAAACTGCAGTGATCCAGATTCGGGACTTGCAGTTATTCACTACTCTGAAGTCTATGTAAATGTTTATCAAAAAAAAAAAAAAAAAAAAAAAAATTATGAGTGATTGAAACATTCTAGAATTCAACATATCAAGACTTCTTAATCATGGAGTAAGAAAGAGAACGGGAAGGAGATGAAGTGTAATTACAAACTTAATCAGACACTAAGGGTCGAAGTCAATTCGGGGTGACTTGGGGAAAGCCAAATACGCTTTGAGAATAGATAGGAGGCATCATAATCTCTGAGTTGTTGCCCACTTAATTTTTGAGCTTAATTGAACTTAACTCGTATCACAGACACGATGAAAACCATCTTAAGTTATTTACCTGCTTACAACCTGTCTCTATATGTCATAATACAGCTAAACACGGATCTATGTGACAGTCACGTTGTTAGTATGATTCCTGTTCGGATCTTTTCTAAAACGTAGCAGTCCCTATCGAGACTGAAATTTGATCCCTTATACTTAAATTGTTAAAAGTTTTCTTTTTATGTAGTTGTATGCTTTTATAAAAGGTTACTTGGACTTGATCATGTTAGTTAATTCTTAAAGGGAAGTTTTAAACGTTAATTGCAAAATGTTCAAATTATAAGGGTTGATTTTGTAAATATAGGCGATGTTGTTAAACAGGCGAACTTGTGAATAACTTCGCCTAGGCGAAGTTAACCGTAACTTCGCCTGTATAACTTCGCCCCTATATAAGGATTTTCAAAGGTCATCAGTCATTATTTGAAAATCACAGCGAACTTATCCTCGAACTTCTCAGCGAACTTATATCCGTTTTTTCATCCAATTATCGTTTTTCCGACTTCAATCAGTATTCAAGGTGTGTTTGGGTTCTATATCTTATACTCGATGTTCGATGTTGTTAATCCTAGGTTGTTTCGACACCCGGTTAACAACCTCGGACGTTCGAAACCTATACCCGATTTCAAAACTTGTTTTACGTGTTCATGACCAAACTGATCGTCAACATATCCTTAAAAGCTTGAGTTTAAGTGTCCTAAATCGTCAAAATACCAAGAAAACCTCAGATTTTCGAGTTTGAATCAAACTCACTGTCGCCGATTCAGATTCAGGCGAACTTAAGGTTTAGGCGAAGTTATCCGTAACTTCGCCTGAGTCTAAACTTCGCCTGAGGCGATGTTGTGGTGAGGCGAAGTTAACATTAACTTCGCCTGGACCTTTTAATTTTTTAATTATTAGACGAACTTAAAGATGAAGCGAAGTTGTTCCCAACTTCGCCCCAACTTTAACTTCGCCTATACAGTTTATATCACAACTTCGCTCATGGTGATAAGCGAACTTGTGCTAAACCTTAACGTATATCTAACTTGGTTCGTTTGTTGCAGATATGGCTGCAGTAGCAGGTGCCGGAGGTGCTGGAGGTGATGACGGAGATAATCAGAGACAATTCTTTCCGGGTCACAACATGTTCATCACCTTAGACCCGGAAATGAGCGGTGTTGAAGACTACCGTGAGATCATCACATTCCTCATTCGCTCGAGGATATTCCACGCTATCACGACGACACTGCTGATATCCTTACCCAATATCGAGGACTTCTGGCAGACTGTGGAGTACGATTGTCGTGTTAAGCCCCCGGTTATGCGAGCAACAGTCAACAACCAAGAAGTTCAGTTCTCGTCTGAAAAAATACGGGTGGAGTTACGTTTTGGAGAGGAGACTCTGAACGACCCTACGGAGTTTGTGGCTCCGTTCCGTGATGGAGCGTTTCTCCGAATGGGCTATTCTGGTCCATTAGGTGACACTCAGAGGAGGAAGGGGTTCCTGCTCGATCAGTGGCGCTTCCTCATGCACGTCATGATTGTGTGTATGTCTGGGAGGAAGGCGGGCACTGATGGTATGGGTGCGACCATGCAGTCTGCAATGACTGCTCTGACTTATAACAAACGTTATAGCTTTAGTCAGATGGTCTTTTACGAGATCGACAAACAGAGGAGGGCGATAGCTCGTGAGCGGTTCATAATGTATCCAAGATTCATCCAGATGATCTTGAACCATGTGGCTCCGAATTTGCCTCAACGACGCCCGATAAGATATGTGGAGAGTGTGAGCAAACGTATCTTTGCTCAATGCCGTACTTCGAGTGCGAGGAGCAAGCCTGTACGTCGTCCAAGGCATACTCCACTCTTTGGGTTCTTAATAAACCCGGGGTATGTGCCAGCTAGGGGGGATGAGTTCAGAGACCCTCAACCACAACAGGCAGGAGCAACTCGAGATGTACCTACTGTGCCTGTGGTGTCGGCTGAGGAGGATGTAGACCTTGATGCTGCATTTGGCGGCCAAGGATTCTTCGACATGGATCGTTTTGATCCACAAGAAGAAGTGCAGGTTTCTGCTGCACAGGTTCGGGAAGTGATTGTAACTAGAGCAGCTACGACGGTGGCTGACTCAGATCTTGACGTTGTTATGGATGAGACGAGGAGGATGTTGGTGACTAGAGAGAGGACGTTGGGGAAGAGGAAGAGGACAGTGGATGATAGTGAGTCAGAAGAAGAAGAGGAGGATATACACAAGTTGATCAGACGATCAAGACGTGAAAGGACAGGTGCTGGTATGGGAGCTGGAGAGACTTCACGAGTTATACGTTTTGCTCCATCCGCACTGTCAGGTATGTCGATTGTTCCTACTTCTGTACAGGTTACAAGCACCGCATATGTTCCTGTGGTGGCTACATCAGCTGTCGGCATCCCATCCATCACACTACAGACGACGACTCCGGAGATTGTGTCGTTACCACCTCCAACGCTTACTCCTTCAGAGGTGGTGGCACGGTTTGTAGAGTCGACGGTCGTCGCAACTGCAGGGTTGTCAGTCACGATACCACCTGCGGTTACGTCCACAACTGCTTCTGATGTCCCGGTTACATTCGAGATCTCTCCTCAGTATACTCAAGACACATCTAACATGAGGTTTGATTTTGATGCAACCCTCTCAGACTCGGAGAGAATAGCTGCACTTGAGCGGGTCGTGGCAGAGCAATCGAGGACAAACTTTATCCAGACCCAGGCTATTCAGCGCCTTGTAGCAGAGAATCAACTACAGTCGTCCCTCCTGGTTGAACATGGGCGAATTATAGATGCTATGAAGGAGTTCTTGGCATCTCAGGGGGAGACAGGCTGTAGAGGCGACGAGTTAAGGACGAAGAAGAGAAATGACAGAGACGATGATCCCAATGCACCGAAAGGTGCAGGTGGTGAGTTGCCAAGAACTACTCAAGCTCTTGGGACTTCCACAGCTCAGGGGGAGTCTGCAGGTGTAGTTGGTGGTGATGAGGTGGTGATGGTTGATGATGATGATGATGTGATAGATGCGTTGAAAGAATTGAATGATGATATGCTAGAAGATGATGATATGTTTGATGATGATGTGCTGCCGATTGAGGAGATTGAGAAGATTGGCGCACAAATTGTGATTGAAGATAAGATTGAAGAAGGTGAAATAATTGAAGAAAATGTTGAACACGAGATCCCAGATGTTGAGAAAGCCGATATTGGTACTGAGATGGAGAATGATGAGACAGAGTGGGAGGAGCAGCCTAGGTGGAAAGAAGGATATGCTCATTGGTTTATTAAGACTAAAAAGCCTGCTGTTCCAACCATGTTCAAGAAGAATTATAATATCAAAGGCTATGCTGAAGCAAAGAAAGGGATTATTTGCTGGATCTATGATGAGCAGCTGAAGCTCTTTGTGCTCAAACGGTATGACGGCGTTCAGTATTTTAAAAGAATGCTAAGGTCGTTGAATACACTGCCGGAATGTGAAGTGAAAGACTTAGCCAGATTGGGGTTAATCAATCGAAGTGAAGATAATATGGCTAGAGTCATTGAGAAAATTGTTTGGAGAGAGAGTATAAAAGAGAAGAAGTTTGAGCTGTTGAAGCCACAAAAGGGAAAACTTGTTGAGGACAAGGATAGAGGTCTAAGAACTGATGGAAAACCTTGGATGGTAATGAAGTATAAACCGATCCGGTGCCTGAAAGAAGTACCGATGAAGCCAATGCCCAAGGATGTGCTTAAAGACCTAAAGTGGTGGTACGTGGATTGTGAGACAGCAGAGGCGGTGATGGAAGACGAGGATGAACAAGAGCTCCTTAGAGTTTACGATCCGATGCATTTGGTAAACTTATCGCAAGCTGATCTGAAGGTGCTTAATGAGAAGAAAATCTTTTATATTCCTGCTTGGAAGGATGAAGCGAGGAAGTATCAAAGAGTCGTGTCAGTTTGTGTTAGAGAAGGAGTGCATGCGTGAAGATACAGGATTACAAGACAAGAGCTTAAAGATCAAGATATGAAGCTACTGCCAAGGGGGAGTCTGTTGGTGCATAAATGTCAGTAGTTCATAGTCTAGTGTCTGTAATCGAGTCTGTAATGTTATTTATGTTTTTGTTTAAAGCGAAGTTGTTGACAAGTTCGCCTAGGCGAACTTGTTGAACAAGCGAAATTATAGACAACTTCGCCTGAACATATCAGGCGAAGTTGTCGTGTATTTATATATAGGTTACGGCTTGGTTTAGGGTTAGAGTTGGTTGATCGAGTTGATAGTTGTTAGCAGTTTTGGTTAACGAGTTTGTTCGGTAACGTGAGTCTGTAATAGTGATATCGTATCACATGTTCGGTTATCAATATAACGTGTTCGTTTATCGTATCGTGTTTGTTTGATTTGCTTTCTACGCTCGTAACGATCTACGCAGGGATTCCGCACCTGAGTAGACCGGGATATCTCGTGTGATCCGTCCAGGGAACCTACATGTACCCGCACTCGTCTTATTGTTACTTTACTTCCAAGGTATTCCTGGCTTCAATTCCCTGCGGGTGCTAAGTATGTGAAGGGTTTTGCCTTGACACTGTACCCGCACCCGTCTTATAGTTACTTGGTTGCCGAGGTATTCTTGGCTTCAATTCCCTGCAGGTGCTAAGTATGTGAAGGGTTTTGCCTTAACACTGTACTCGCACCTGTCTTATAGTTACTTGGTTGCCAAGGTAAGGGGTATAGTCCCGCTTACTTTTGAATCTTTTTGAAATTCGAAGAGTTGGTGAAAGGATAAGAACAGTCCAAACTGTTGAAACGTCGTCCGACGGTTTCTTCTGACAGTGTCAGGACGTGCAGGAAGTTATGGCGACGTGACAGTATATGGTCATTCCAGACGCTTTTTCAGGCGCGTGGGCGCGAGTTTTCGGGCGCGTGGCCTCGAAGTTTACGGCACGTGTCCTGTCAACAGCTGTTGCCAGCTTGCTTTTTCCACGTGTCATAGTTTCATTGCACCAGCGTTTTCCTCTCTCTTCCGCATTAAATTCATCGCATTCATTGCGATGAGTATATAAAGGGAGGAGAGGTTGCATCTCAACTCACAGTTTCACCTCTCTTCTTCTTCTAAACGATTTCCGGCGAATACTCTAACTTTTCTGTCGAGCATTCTCCTGAAATCGTTCTTCTTTACATTCAAAACATGTCTTCCGTTCATGATCTTGAGGCTACCGCCGAGGAGTCTGACGTGTATGCCGAGAATCCGTCGTCTACTTCTGATAAGGACGATAAGAGTACTGCTGGTGAGTGCCAGTGTGCTCTTACCGTCGACCTGTACCAGTACATTGTTAGAAAGTTCATGCTCGAGCCTTTCGAGCCTGAGTTTCCTAAGCCTCATCAGACGGTGTACGATGCCCCCAAGGGCAAGATAGGGGTGTATGCCGCATTCTTCGTTTATGGGAATCTCAGGTTCCCATTGACGAAGTTTGTGTACCGTGTTTTGGAGAGACACGGTGTACATCTGACGGAGGTACACCCAATGGCGATCGCCAAGATTCGCCATTTTGAATGGGTGTGCCTCATTCTGGGCGTGGAGCCCTATGTCGACCGCCTGATGACCTTCTATTCCTGGAGGTGCATCCAGGGGTGGTATACCTTGGTCACTCGGATCAAGGGTTTGAAGATCTGCGCTACCGAGCGCAGTCTTCGGTCTTGGAAGCGGGAGTTCTTCTATATCTCCGCTCGCGTCGTCCCCATAGCGATGACGTTCAAGAAAGGGAGAGCTCTCCCGAACCTTCACGCCTTCAACTACGAGGAGGCGGAATGGTTCTCCAAGATTTCCCGTGTCCGGTCTCCGGTTTACCGCTTTGCGGAGTCCGGGATAGTGATGCTCGGGATGAGCCGGGTGTGGAAGGATGCTGGGGCGGAGGCGCCACAGATTCCCATCGTCCTTGAATACGGTTTGAACTCTATCCCTTACGGTATGCTCCGTCTTCTTTGCTTATTTAAAGTTTTCTTCTAACTGTTTTTCTTTTGTTTTCAGAGGGAAACGACCTACAATCGCTCCTGCATCCGCGGGAGGCTGGTGGTCCCGCTCGGCTGGGACTCGTGCTCTTGATGAGAACGAGTTGCCCATCCTTGAGCAGACGGTGGATCGGTTTGTGGAGGTCTACCCGCCGGGCCACCCGATTCTGAGCGCCACGCGGCCAGGTAAGGAGTTATTTAACCCTCGCCCTGTCAATGCTCAAACCTCTGCTGGAATTCCTCTAATTTTGTCATCTTCTGATGAGGAATTCGCAGATGGTCCTTTCTTCACGCGGAAGAAGAAGGCTGCCGGCGGGAAGGGTAAGGCGAAGGTTGCCTCCACTGCCGATCAGGGGAATCGGTCAGAGTCAGAGACCGAGAGTGAAGAGGTGGCGGGGAACCCTGGTGGTGATGAGATCACTGTTCCGGAGGTTGAGACAGCTGTCACCTCCGGGCCGCCTAGGATGACGACGGTGAGCGGCGTGAAGAGGCCGGCTCCATCGGGTTCGTCCCCGCCTATCAGAACTTTCAAGCTGAAGAGAACTCGTAAGTATAAACTTTAACTTTAACTTCATATCTTTCCGCCATTATATTTAAATATGTTTTCATGCAGGCGTGGATGCAACCGCATTCCAGGGTGGAGCGGGGAGGAGCACCTCTGGACCCATGACGGTAGGTTTGGTCAACCTACCCGAGGCGATGACCCAGGCGACTGCGCCTGCTTCAAGTGTTGGTTCAGTTGCTCACTCGGTTGAGGCAACTGTTCCAACTGTGACGTCGTCTCCGCTGGCTGTCAGTGCCATATTCACTGATTCCTTCACTGAGCCGGCGGTGAGTTTTTCTGCGGGCTCTTCCGCAGCGGCGACCACGGTTGTGAGTTCACCTCCGTTGGTTTCTACGACGGCGGCTTCAACCGTGCCTCCGGCACCGGTGACCACCTCGCCCCCGGCCGGTTCAGCATGTATGTTTGGGGCTTCTAGCCAATCTCTGCCTCCTTCCCATCTGCCTGACCTCTTGGATGGATATCCATTAGGTTCGGGTGATGGGTTTGGCGGCTACAGGCCTGTCATCGACCCTACAGGTGCGTAGGGTTATTTTGGCCTGTTATCTTTTTTTTTTTTTTTTTTTTATATCTCATCTTTTCCTAAATGTTTCTTGTTTTTACAGTGTCGGATTCCAATGAAGTGTATGTTCCACGTTGGAACATCCGCCGAGGAACAACCCTTCGGACGGCTGTGGACTGCGTCGAGTGGGCGCGCCACGCCGCTCCAAGTGGGGCGCTGGGGGGAAGCTATGTCGAGCTACCAGGAGGGTAGGCTGACAAACGAGCTTCGAATTCTCCTTGCCCGGATGCAGCCGCGCGTCGAGCTGCTTTGTCGTGAAAACGACAAGTTAAAGGCGGCTCGTATCCAAGAAGTAGCTCAGGCGCGGGCTATCCGGGAGTAGAACAGGAGACTCTCCGCCGTTGCTGCGGAGAAGGAGAAGGCCTTCAAGGCCCTTGAGGTTGAAGTTCAGGCCCGTCTCGAGGCCCGTTCCAAGGCTACCCAAGCTGTTAACGAACAGCTTCGGTTGGCTAAGGAAACTGCGCGGAACGCAACCGAGAGGGCCACCAAGGCTGAAGCTGTTGCGGAGCCTCTGCGCGCCGAGAATGAGGAGCTCAAAGCCCAACTAGAGAGGCTCCAGCAGGCTCATGACGCCTTGGCCATGGAAGACGTCAAGAAGCTTCAAGAGATCTTGGACCAGAGGGGTATGCTTGACCATACTGAGCGTAAGCTAAAGGGCGTTGAAGAGGCTGCTGCTAAGGAAGTGTTGCTTGCCAACCTTAACAAAAGTGAAGCCGAGCGCGCCCGTAACCAAGCTCAAGCTGCCCTCAAGGAGGCTCTGGTTACCAAGGAATGGCTTCTACGAGAAGCGTTGTCGCAGGTAAGCTTAGCTTCATAACGTCTTTACGCTTTCCTTTGTACTTAGAAAAGGTTTTCATACTTGGTATTTTTTCTTGTTGTAGGTTGTGCATCGAGTCTTCACGGACACATCATATGAAGATGCCATGAGCGCAGCCCTCAACGCTTCTCATGAGGATGGGGAAAAGGCTGGCTTCCTGCTTGGTCTAGGGTTCGTTGAGAAGGGCATCCCGCCTTCCAACTTCCCTTTATATGATGTGGATACTGAAGCTGTATATGACCAAGCAGTGAACCAGTATGCCGCCTTCCCGAACCCGGTGGTGGAGAAGGTGAACGAAGTTGCTGCTGCTGATGATGGGCTAACCATTCTCAAGACCTTCCTTGAACCGCCACAGCCAACTGATGGTGCGGGTACAAGTGGGTTTGGAGGGAGTGGTCCTGAAGCTTGAACCTTTAGATCCCTTCCCACTGTTAGGATAGGTTTATGTTTTTGTATAGATTTACACTCTTGTAGGCGGGTAGATACCCGGCCATTCTTGTAATACTTGAATTTTTATGGAATGTATAAATCTTTGTGCGAGTAGGACCGCCACTTTCACTGGATGACTTACTTTATAGACGTTATATGACTTGCTCATGCATATTATAGCTTAATTTGGCACTTGTTTTGCCGCATAAACCATATATGATTCGCTCGTGCATACTTTAACTTAGCAAATTTCCAAGTGTTTTGAACAAGTTAACCGTTCGACGCGCGGTTGTCAATAGGTTAGTGTTCAGTTTCCTCTATCATGATTGTGCGGGTAGGACCGTCACTTTCATTTAGTGGGATGACAGATCTTCACCTATAACTGACCTGCGTGAAGGTTTGCCGTTTTTTGTGTTTATGCGGGTTTTGCCGCCGTCCACACGCAACGAGTTCTTCACACTTATTTATGCGGTGAAAACCGGCATATCAGTGTTTTGAATAAATTAACCGTTCGACGCGCGGTTGTCAATAGGTTAGTTCGGTTTCCTGTATCATGATTTGTGCGGGTAGGACCGGCACTTTTATTTAGTGGGATGACCCAACTTTACCTATAACTGACCTGCGCGAAGGTTGGCCGTTTTTTGTGTTTATGCGGGTTTTGCCGCCTTCCACACGCAACGACTTCTTCACTCTTATTTATGCGGTGAAAACCGGCATCAGTGTTTTGAATAAATTAACCGTTCGACGCGCGGTTGTCAATAGGTTAGTTCGGTTTCCTCTATCATGATTTGTGCGGTTAGGACCGGCACTTTCATTTAGTGGGATGACTGAACTTCACCTATAACTGACCTACGTGAAGGTTGTCCTCATCTGTTTTTTGTGCTTACGCGGGTTTTGCCGCCGTCCACACGCAACGATTTCTTCACACTTATTTATGCGGTGAAAACCGGCATATCAGTGTTTTGAATAAATTAACCGTTCGACGCGCGGTTGTCAATAGGTTAGTTCGGTTTCCTCTATCATGATTTGTGCGGGTAGGACCGGCACTTTCATTTAGTGGGATGACCCAACTTTACCTATAACTGACCTGCGTGAAGGTTGGCCGTTTTTTGTGTTTATGCGGGTTTTGCCGCCTTCCACACGCAACGACTTACTTCCCCACTTATGTATGCGGTGAAAACCGGCATATCAGTGTGGAAAGTTCATAAGTATAAATGTAAAATTATCAGCGTCAATATGATAAGGAGAATCATTTTCATTAGAAGTGGCTCTGGGCCTTTTCTTTTACAAGTTTGGAATTGATCTACATGCAGACTGTGTAATTGAGCTCCCTTCCATGTTCTTGGGATGGGAGTGTCATCGAGCCTTTCGAGCCGATATGCACTTGGTTCGGAATCTCGTTGTTTACGCAGTATGTAGTCTCCAACATTGAAGCTGCAGTTTCGTGTTTTTCCCAACTGGTGTTCAACACGCATTAGCCTGCTCAGCGTTCATTACGCCACGAGGTGCGTGAGCGTCCCATCTCTGACAAATGCTTCGACGATGTCCTTCAAGTCTACGCATTCCTCGGTGTTGTAGCCTCTTGTCCTGTGGAAGTCACAGAATTTGCTTTGATCAGCGTTTGGACGCTGTCGGATAATTGGAGCCTCTGGCCATGGGAGCCTCTCAGTGGCGAATATCTCGGTGACGCTTTTGGTGAGTGGCGTCCATCTGGAGTTCCGGTTCGACTGCATGTTGTCCTTTCCGCCTAACCGAGGATGCGAGCCGGATGAGGTGTCAAAGTTTACCCTTGACTGCCAAATACCTAGCTTCCTCTTTTTGTTTAGTCGGGCGGTAAGGACGTTGTTCTCTCTTGTTTTCTGGGTGTAGAGGTTTGTGCTTTGGGGAAGATCTCTACCCAGTTGCTTTTCCGTTTCCGCGAAGCGTTTAGCTGCTGTCATGATGGCATCCCATGTGGATGGTATGCCGTCTTTACCCGTTAAGGTGCGGATGAGCTCTGGATATTTCGCGCCCTGAATGAAAGCAGCGCGAATAAGATCTTCGCTAATAGCGCCCAGACTCAGCTTCTTTGAGTTAAAGCGAGTGATGAAGTCTAGCAAAGATTCATCTTCCTCTCGGATGCAGTTGAGGATCGTCCATTGCTCTTCAGTGTACTTCCTTTGTTGACTGAAGTGTTGGCTGAACTTCTGTTGGAAGTCTGCCCAATCGTAGATGTGGTGGACCGGTAGACGGTCGAACCACGCTCTGGCTGCTCCAACCAGCGTCATTTGGAACATATAACACCACGTGGGTTCCGTCCAGTTGCTGACGGTTGCCCCCGCTATGAATCTGTTCAAATGATTTTCTGGGTCGGATATACCATCATAAGTGCCGATGTTGGACATCTGTTTGGCACTTCTTGGGGCGATTGCTTCCGCAATGTCCCTTGCAAACTTGGAGGTTCCCGCATTTGCAGTGGTTGGTCTGAAGGTTTTAGAGAAATCACGTGGGTTTCCACCTGCGTTTTTTGGTTTGAAGGTTTCTCCAAAATTCCTTCTCGGTTGGAAGTCCGTTTCCTTACGCTTCCCTTTTGCCCTGTGGTGAGGGTTCACGTCGGTGTCGGATTCCTCCCGATCATCGTCCGAGTACTCGCACTCACTGCTCGTGTTGAGCTGCTGTCGAGTGCTTCCGAATTCGTCAGCCTGTTGGAGTGAACGTAAGCGTTCATCCAACTCAGCTTGGAATTCCCTTTGACGTTTTTCCGCCCACGCTTTAACTTGTTCGAGTGTTTGGCGGGGGGGCCTCGTCTGTTGTCTTTCCACCTGGGTATCAATGAATCCCAGGGGAGGATTGTTTACTGCACTTGCCCCGGCTCGGGTAACCGAGGTAGTGTTCGTAAAATTTACTGCACTTGCCCCGGCTTTAGTAACCGGGGTAGTGTTCGTCAAATTTGTGTACTCGCCGGTGTTCCTCCCAGTAGCTGGGGTTGTGGTTACCGGGGTTTCTTGGTTACTCCCTGGCCTTGGGATCGGAGTAACGTTAACCATCTTTCCAGAATTTTTGAAAAAACTGAAAAAGAAGTAGTTCTAGCTTTTATGCACGGATGGCGCCAATGAAGAAACACTAATCGACCCCATGCAGATTACGGATAATCTGGGGGTTAAATAGATGTTTCCCACGAGGGGTTAGGTCCGGCAAATATGGTTCTTCTGATAACCTGCAAAACAGACACCGTGAGCTCGTCACTGAGAAGGGGGGGGGTACCTCCTTGTGACCACCCTCCGGCGTGAGAATCAGACTAGATTGCTCATGAATATAAGTGTATATTAAGAGATTTCTAGAGAAGATAAGATATGATGAGATATAAGATAATGTGTCCATACCATTCCAAGGTGTTGGAGTATTTATAGCCGAAGGTAGGTTTCCAAGAAGGTACAGCCGGCTGAATAGTATTCCTGTTCTACCAACTGTGGGCTACGCATGTGCCATGCTGATGGTTGGTGGGTAGGCAGCGGCTGATAGTGACCAGGCCGGCTGTGTACTATTCCTTTTCCACCAACTGCAGGCTATGGACGTGCCCCGACAGGGGTTGGTGAGTAGGCAGCGGCTAATAGTGACTTTAAGTACTAGAGCGTGCTGCTCGTTGTACTGTTGTCAGTGAGCTGTCGCAGCTTTGGTAAGATCTTTTGTCCATACCTCGTCAGGTACAGTACAAAAGATCCTCCAGTAGCGTACGGACTGGCTCATTTGGGCGGGAGTTTTCCCGGCTTTGTGCGGGAGTATTCCCGGCTTGCTCACTCCTTCTTCAGGTGACATTACTGAATTATTTAAGAGTTAAGTGCCTTGTGCGTGTAGCCTTGCTGCGCGGGTAGCCTTCCTTGATGGCTAGTATCCGTTGCTGCGGGAACAGGCGGAGTACGTCGACCATTGGGAGGCTTTTCCTGCGGGAACAGCTTGCGTACTGCGCGTAAGAACGTCACGTCTCTGAGCATGGTGGGTCCTGCGGATCCAGTTGGTTTCTGCGCAGACGTCTCTCTTCAAGGTGTCTTGCTAGTTTAGCCTTTGCGCAGACGTCCCTGTTGAAGGTGAGTCTTGCGGGTTTAACTGCGCAGACGTCCCTCTTTGAGGTGAGTCTTGCGGGTCCAACTGGGCTCTGCTGGGACCTACCTCTTCATGCATGAATATCTTATTGTGTGACTATTGATAATTTGCTTTTAATTAATTGGAGTTTTTGGTTCAGAACACTCATAATATATTAATATTTCATCTTATGAAATTGATTATTTGGTTATATGCTGTTGCATGCAGGTACAACCTCTTGATATTGCATAATATGTCTTACACAAACATCATGTCATCTTTATTCGGTTCGTCTTCTCAGGACCATTCACGCTCTGCTTTTCCTCTCAATGTATTAAGCCAAAGAACACTAAATGTTCCATCTTTTACCCCAGCTGGTACTTATGATAATATCTGTTTGGATGAATTTGTTAAGTAAATTATATGGACATACTAATAATGATGAACTCCATCTTTTGAGGTTAGATTTATACGGACAGCAGCAGTACTTTAATGCATGTTATCAGCAGCAACAACAACATGCACTACCAAACACGCTTCAGGTGAACATTGGATTTTTAAATCAGGCGCCACAAAATGAATTTTTTGGGCATAACCTTGTAAGTTTCTTATACCTTATGGTTGGTTATATATTATAAGTCGCAAAACAGGTCGGTTGGGTAATGGGCCGGATTGGGTTTGGGTCAAAACGGGTTGTTTTAAAAAGGTATTGATTTGGCTCATGTCAAAACGGGTCATTAAAAAAAGTATTAATTCTGTTTCGAGCCAGAATAAGTCAATTAAAAGGTATTAATTATGAGTCAAAACGGGTCAATTTGGGTTCACATATATTTTGTTTGGATTCTTGAGTCTCTTCAAAGTTCTTGATTGCGTTGACTTGTACAGGGGTGTGCTCCATATCCATGTTATGGTGGAATGATGGGAGCTTACGGGCCACCGATGATAAGATACACGATTTCATCTATCTATATGTGTTTGTACATCTCTCGCTGTATGGTCTTATTTTGACTGTCTTAACAGATTCAACCTGAATCTATGGATGTGCCACCAACGATACTCTTGGCACCTGAAACGGGCCCAGAGCCTGTTTTTGTAAACCCCAAACAATACGATGCGATCCTGAGGCAAAGGGCATCGCGCGCTAAAGCAGAGAATGAAAAGAAGTTAATAAAAACCCGGAAGGTGAATTATGACTTTATTATATAAAGATGAATTTGTTTGTTTGTGTAAAACGGTAAATAACATGTTATGTTGGTTTTTATATACAGCCGTATATTCATGAGTCACGACATCTACATGCAAAGAACAGGCCAACGGGTGCTAGTGGTCGTTTTTCCAAGAAAGATGAAGTTGATTCCTCAAACACAGCCGCTTCAAGTTCTTCACAGCGCGTGCAGCCAAAGCCTTTTGAAACAGCAAGGCAGAGCAACCATGAATCACCAAGCTATCATTTTCTATCTTTGGATTTAGGAGATGAATATCTAAACATATCATCACCTAACCAGGGTTTGGTGTAGTGTTGTTTATTGTGTGTGGGTTGATGTCAAGACTCGAGAGTATTGAGAGGATGCAGGTGCATGCGTTTATGAAGAATTGAAGTTTATGTTGTTTTAGATAGATAGAGAGAGAGAGAGGAGTTAATGTAATCTTGATGCTCAAAATTTTGTATGTATGTAGAATGTGAATAACTTTTGTATGCATAAAGAGATAAGAAACGTTTATATAAAATTAAATCCATCAAATATCATTGCCTATTCCTTGAAGGTAACTTAGCTTAGATGGATTCTCTCTGATATCAACATTACTCGTTATATAACTTTTGCTACTAATGCAGGCAGGAATTTATTTTCTTTGTTGCAGTTTCATATATTTGTTTTTTCAAGTGTTTGTATGATGATGATGAGTTTAGCTTTTTTTAAGCCAGTTCTGGATATCATACACTGTTATTAACTGATTACTACTGCCTTTTTTCCAAAGAGTTATCTTGTTTAGCCTTTTTGGTTGATTGTTTGACTATTAAAGTCAAAAAGTTAATATGTATTATATATTTGAATAGTTTTTTGTTTCTTATTGTTAATGCAAACACAGAGCAGGGATTAGGTGGAAATAACTTTGTTACTCAGGATTGTATTTGTTTATTTGACTATAAAAGTCAAAAGGTAGATGTTTCCCATGAGGGTTAGGTCCGGCAAAGATGGTTATTCTTCTCAACCTGCAAAACAGACACCGTAAGCTCGTCACTGAGAAGGGGGGGGGGGGATTTCCTCCTTGTGACCACCCTCCGGCGTGAGAATCAGACTCGGTTGCTCTGAATATAAATGTATATAGAGAGAAATAGCTAGAGAGAAGATGATAATACCGTTCCAAGGTGTTGGAGTATTTATAGCCGAAGGAAGGTTTCCAAGCAGGTACGGCCAGCTGTATATAATATTTCTTTTCCACCAACTATGGGCTACGTTCGTGCCACGATGGGAGTTGGTGGGTAGGCAGCGGCTGATAGTGACATTTTGTACTGGAGCGTGCTCCTCCTCGTACTATTGTCAGTGAGATGTCACCCTGTGATTGGTTCATGGGCTGCTTTTGTCAGATCTTGTCTATTTGTCCATACCTTGGTAGGTATAGTACAAAAGATCTTCTAGAAGCGTACGGACTGGCTCTTTTGGGCGGGAATATTCCCGTCCTGCTCATTCCTTCTTCAGGTGACATTGCTGAAGTATAAGAGTCAGTACCTTATGCGTGTAGCCTTACTGTTAGTGCGGGTAGCCTTCCTTCTTGGCTTGTACCCACAGCTGCGGGGACAGGCAGGGTACTGTACCAAGGGAGGCTTTCCTGCGGGAACAGCTGGCTTACTGCGTGTAAGGTCTTCATCTCTCTGAGCATGGTGGGTCCTTGTCACTCGGATCAAGGGTTGTTATACCCTTGTCACTCGGATCAAGGGTTTGAAGATCTGCACCACCGAGCGTAGTCTCCGCTCTTGGAAGCGTGAGTTTTTCTACATTTCCGCTCGCGTCGTTCCCCTTGTGATGACGTTAAAGAATGGGAGGGCACTCCCTAATCTTCCGGCTTCCAATTACCAGGAGACGGAGTGGTTCACCAAGATTTCCCAGATTCAGACTCCTGTTTATCGCTTCGCGGAGTCTGGGATGGTCATGCTTGGGATGAGCCGCGTGTGGAAGGATGCCTGGTCTGGGACGCCGCAAATACCCATCGTTCTTGAATACGGTTTGAACTATATTCCTTATGGTATGCCCCGTCTTATGTGTTTGTTTAGGGTTGTCCTTCTAACATTGTTATCATTTTTATTTCAGAAGGGAACGACTAACAGTCGCTTTTGCACCCGCGGGAGACTGGTGGTCCCGCGCGGTTGGGTACTCGTGATCTTGATGAGAACGAGTTGCCCGTTTTGGAGAAAACTGCGGATAGATTCGTAGAGGTCTTGTAAGGCCCCGAACCCGGTAGCCTTACTTTAGCGTCGGATTTACTCATAAACACAGTTCTTACAAATCAGAGTTCATTAAAACTTTCGCGGAATATAAAAACTTTCATAAAACATCTCATAACAAAACACGTCTTGCCTTAAAACATCATTTTGTCTTTCAAAATAAACGAAACATTAAACTTAAACGTCTTGAGTCTTCCGATGCCAGCCTCTTATTCAGTGCCACGTGTCTCCTCAAGCGAGCTGCCTCATCCTACTCACCTGCGTGCATACTAAAAGTCAGCTACGCTGAGTGAGTTCTAGTTAATCATACACTATACAATACACATAAACTTATATTCTTTCATTCATACTTTCATACTTTCATACTTTCTTTTGTATTAACTTACTTTCATATCTTACGTTATAAAGAGCATTACGCCCTACATTCCTCGAGTATTATTAGGGCTCGGTACCCTCCTTCCTCGAGTATTATTAGGGCTCGGTACCCTCTTTACTCGAGTATTATTAGGGCTCGGTACCCTCTTTCCTCGAATATTATTAGGGCTCGGTACCCTCTTTCCTCGAATATTAGTAGGGTTCGGTTCCCTAGTTCTCGAATATTAGTAGGGTTCGATTCCCTCTTCGTTACCATACAACCATACATCATACCTCGAGTATTATTAGGGCTCGGTACCCTCTTTCCTCGAATATTAGTAGGGTTCGGTTCCCTAGTTCTCGAATATTAGTAGGGTTCGATTCCCTCTTCGTTACCATACAGCCATACATCATACCTCGAGTATTATTAGGGCTCGGTACCCTCTTTCCTCGAATATTTGTAGGGTTCGGTTCCCTAGTTCTCGAATATTAGTAGGGTTCGATTCCCTCTTCGTTACCATACAACCATACATCATACCTCGAGTATTATTAGGGCTCGGTACCCTCTTTCCTCGAATATTAGTAGGGTTCGGTTCCCTAGTTCTCGAATATTAGTAGGGTTCGATTCCCTCTTCGTTACCATACAACCATACATCATACCTCGAGTATTATTAGGGCCCGGTACCCTCTTCGTAACCATACAACCATACTTTCCTTCTTTTATTAACTTTATCACATTCATACACATAAACATACATATCATACTTACTTATACTTAGCGTTACAACCTGACAGTACGTGCAATATCCGAAGATCGTTCACGTACCGTCAAGCCATCATTCATACATATCACATCATTCACATATGGCATACACTTATCTCTTAGGATAAGCGTATTAACAAACATATCGAGTATGCACACAGCCCCGAAAACATAACACATAAATGGGGCTAGAACTCACCTGAACTCTGCTTCTTCCTCCGATAGTTGTAAATCCCTTCTTTAACTAAGCTCGGCTGACTGTATAAGTTACACGTATCAATACTCGCCTGATTTAATCTGGTGGCCTAGTATTAGCTTACTTTTACTTATCGTTTTTAATTTATTTTCTAATCGAACTTGACTTTAGGCGAAGTTAAACCTTAGGCAAACTTAGCTTTAGGCGAAGTTAAACCTTAGGCGAACTTAGCTTTAGGCGAAGTTAAACCTTAGGCGAACTTAGATTTAGGCGAAGTTAAACCTTAGGCGAACTTAGCTTTGCATGCGAAGTTGTCATCAGGCGAACTTAGCTTTGCAGGCGAAGTTCATCAGGCGAACTTAGCTTTGCAGGCGAAGTTGTCATCAGGCGAAGTTAATCAGGCGAACTCAGCTTTGCAGCGAAGTTGTCATCAGGCGAACTTAGCTTTGCAGGCGAAGTTCATCAGGCGAACTTAGCTTGCAGGCGAAGTTGTCCAGCTGCAGGTACTGTTCGTCCTTAAATCCCTTAATCATCTTCGTTTCTTAACCAAATAACTCGATTTAGGTATCCACGGAATCGTCTGACCAGCGCCTACAACCCCAACCATCAAATCGACCTAACATCGATGTTTAAAGGGTGCGATTTAGGCATATAGGTTACGGGTTCTTTTATCAATCGATTAACCCATCAAATCATATCCATTTTCAGTAAGTTTAGCTTTGTTGGATTCGTTTTTACCATACAAACACAGATCTATCATTTCTATACTAATCCAAACCTAAACGAACAAGTTCTCGATATAAACGTACCGTAAATGAGTCGAACTACGAACACGAGCTGGTCTTGTTGCTTTGGTTCGTCACGACGATCTAGCACCAACGAGCTCGGGTCCTCGCCTTTGGATCTTGGTTCGGGTTGTGTGTGTTTTGGAGTGTGTAGAGTTTAGGATGGATAAATGGATGGAATGGAAAGGATTGGGGTTTAAGGGGGTATTTATACTCCCTTAAGCCCATAGACCGAAGGCCCATATTTCCTTTTGGTCCATATCTAATCCCATCTAATTATCCTACTAAGTCTTCATATTTTGCTATTATTATTATCGTTCCACTAACTCGTTTATTTCACCCGACAAAATAATATAATAAATATTACTTTAGAAATTTCGGGATGTTACAGGTCTACCCGCCAGGCCATGAGATTTTAAGCGCCACTCGGCCAGGTATGGAGTTCTTTAATCCTCGTCCTCTTCATGCTCACACTTCTGCTGGAATTCCTCTGATCTTGTCATCTTCTGATGAGGGATCCGCAGATGGGCCTTTTATTGTGAGGAAAAAGAAGGCGGCCAGCGTGAAGGGCAAAACGAAGGTTGCTACATTCGTTGACTTGGGGAATCAGTCTGATTCCGAGACTGAAAGTGAGGAGGCGGCGGGGAACCTTGGTGGTGGTGACGAGACCATTGTCTCAGAGGTTGAGACGACTGTCACTTCCGAGCTACCAAGCGTTGCGAAGGTAACTGGCGTGAAGAGGCCAGTTTCATCGGGTCCATCTCCGCCTGTCAGGGCTTTCAAGATCAAGAAAACCAGTAAGTATACTGTGTACCTTTTCCGCATTTCCTTCCGCCTTTGTTTTTTATATCTTTGGTTTTTCTTTATGCAGGAGTGGACTTATCTGCTTTTGAAGAAAGTGGTGCGGGAGGAGCTAGTTCAGGACCCACGACGATAGGTTTGGTCAACCTATCCGAGGCGATGACCCAGGCGGCTGCGCCTGTCTCTGGTACTGGTTCAGTTGCTTATACTGTTGAAGCAACTGTTCCGGTTATGACGTTGTCTGTCATGGCTGCTGTGCCGACGATGGCGTCCACTTTCGTTGCTGCGTTGAGCAGTTCAACTTCTTCGCCGGCCGTCAGTGCCATATTTACTACATCATTCACCGGACCGGCGGTGACTTTTTCTGTGAGCTCATCTGTAGCGGCTACCACGGTTATGAGTTCATCTCAAATGAGTTCATCTCCGATGGTCTCTACCTCAGTGGCTTCTACAGTGTCACATTCGGCGTCAACGACTACCTCGTCCTTGGCCGGTTCTTCAGGTATGTTTAGAGTTGGGACCTCTAGACTTACCTCTGCTGATGAGGGGGTCCGATCTTTGCCTCCTTCCCATCTCCTTGACCTCTTGGATGGATATCCTTTAGGTTCGGGTGATGGGTTTAGCGGCTATCGGCCTGTTATCGACCCTACAGGTGTGTGGGGTTACTTTGGCCTGTTATCCATCCTTAGTCATTTTTTCTTAACTGTTTTTTTTTGTTGCAGTTTCAGATTCCAATGAGGTCTATGCCCCAAGGTGGAATATCCGCCGAGGAACGACTCTTAGGACGGCTGCAGACTGCGTCGACTGGACGCGCTATACCGCTCCAAGTGTTGCATTGGGGGAGGCAATGGTTAGCTACCAGGAAGGCCGGTTGTCCACCGAGCTCCGAATTCTACTCGCCCGGATGCAGCCGCGTGTCGAATTACTTTGTCATGAAAACGATAAGTTAAGGACTGCGCGTAGCTTGGAGGGGAATCAGGTGCGATCGCTGAGGGAAGAGAACAAGAAGCTTGCCGCCGCCGTCACTGAGAGAGAAATGGCCTTCAAGGACCTTGAGGCCGAAATGCAAGCTAGGCATGAGGCCCGTTCCAAGGCTACTCAAGCTGTTAACGAACAGCTTAGGTTGGCCAAGGAAACTGCGCAATGCTACTGAAAGGGCCTCAAAGGCTGAAGCTGTTGCTGAGCCTCTACGCGCTGAAAATGAAGAACTGAAAGCTAAACTGGAGAAGCTTCAGCAGGCTTATGAGGCTTTGGCTCTGGAGGACGCCAAGAAGCTACAGGAGCTCTTGGATCAGAAGGGTGTGCTTGATCGCACTGAGCGCAAGCTTAAAGGCGTTGAGGAAGCTGCTGCCAAGGAAGTGTTGCTTGCCAACCTAAACAAGAATGAGGCCGAATGCGCCCGCGATCAAGCTACCCTTCAAGAGGCTCTGTCCAATAAGGATTGGCTTCTACGAGAAGCGTTGCCGCAGGTACGCATAGCTCCATTATTCTTTGCTTTTTGCTCTTTTTGCTTTTTATACTTAGAAAAGTTTTTTTTTGTAGGTTGTGCATCGGATTTTCGCGAACATATCCTATGATGATGCCATGAGTACAGCCCTTAACGCTTCTCATGAGGATGGAGAGAAAGCTGGTTTCTTACTTGGTCTAGGATTTGCAGAGAAAGGCATCCCGCCTTCCAAATTTCCTCTACACGATGTTGACACTGAAGCTGCCTATGACCAAGCTGTGAACCAGTATGCTGCTTTCTCTCATCCGGTCGTGGAGAAGGTTAATGAAGTTGCTGTTGCTGATGACGGGCTAGCTGTTCTCAAATCTTTCCTTGAACAGCCGCAACCAACTGATGGTGCGGGTTCAAGTGGGTTTGGAGGGAGTGGTCCCAAAGCCTGAATCTTGACTCCCCCAAGCCGTTAGGATAGATTTGTACCTTTTGTAGACGGGTAGATACCTTAGCCATTTTGTAATGTTTGAACAGCTTTTATCGTGAATATAAATGTTTTGTTAATGCCTTGCCTTGTAAACATTATCTGATCTGCTCATGCATATTTTAGTTTAACTTAGCAATTTTCTAAGTGTTTTGAATAAGTTAACCTTTCGACGCGTGTCATATAATAGGTTAATGTTCTGTTTCCTCTATCATGATTATGCGGGTAGGACCGTCACTTTCACTTAGTAGGATGACCAAACTTCCATCTATATCTGACCTGCGTGAAGGTTTTCCTCATCTTCCCCTTAGAAATTTTTACTGTTTTTGTGTTTATGCGGGTTGTGCCGCTTTCCACACGCAACGACTTACTTCCTCCCTCACTTATTTATGCGGTGAATACCGGCATATCAGTGTGGTCAGTTCATAAGTATAAAGGTAAGGCTATCAACATCAATGTGATAAGGAGAATCATTTCCATTAGAAGTGGCTCTAGGCCTGTTCGTTACAAGTTTGGAATTGATCTACATGTAGCATCTGCGTAATTGAGCTCCATTCCATGTTCTTGGGATAGGGGTGCCATCGAGCCTTTCGAGCCGGTATGCGCCCTTTCCCAGAACTTCTTTAATAATGTATGGCCCTTCCCAGACCGGGGCCAGCTTTCCTGGGCGCTCCTGGTTCGAAGCCTCGTTGTTACGCAGTATGTAGTCTCCGACATTGAAGTTGCAGAGTTTCACCCGCGTGTTGTAGTACTTTTGCATTTGTCGCTTGTAGTTCTCTTCACGCGCTGCGGCTAAGTCTCTGCGCTCTTCGGTTAGCATAAGGTCTAACCGTCTTTCCGCATCATTGTCTTCTGGTTGAGTTATGACTCTTGGTGATGGTAGACCAATCTCGATTGGAACCATGGCTTCAGTGCCATAGGTGAGGCTGAACGGGGTTTCGCCCGTGCTTGCTTTTTTCAGCGTTCTGTTTGCCCAAAGGACATGTGGAACTTCGTCCACCCAGCCGGATCTATGCTCCAAGAGTCTTTTCTTTATGCCGTCGACGATGCTCTTGTTTGCTCTTTCCACCTCACCATTACCCTGCGGGTGTGCCACTGAGGTAAATGTGTGGGTGATTTGAAGCTCTTTCAGCCACTTTTGTAGCTTCTGGTCAGCAAAGTTGGTGCCGTTATCGCTCACCAAATTCTGTGGAAGTCCAAAACGACAAATAATAAATTCCCAGATAAATTTTTTGATATGTTTTGCGGTTGTTTGGGCTAGGGGTTTGCTTCTATCCACTTGGTGAAGTAGTCGATGGCTACCACTAGGAACTGAACGTTCCCTGCTGCTGTGGGAAATGGGCCTGTAACATCGATGGCCCACTTCTGGAATGACCATGAAGAAGTGACTGGAACAAGTTCGTTTTTCGGGCGATGCGTGTTGGGTGCGTAGAGCTGGCAGGATCTACATTTTCTGATGTAGGCCAGCGCATCCGTATGCATCCCCGTCCAAAAGTATCCCGCGTTGTTTAGCTTATCTACAACCGTGCGTGGACCTGCGTGTACTCCACAGATGCCTTCGTGTACTTCCCTTAGGAGGTAGTCGGCATCTTGGTCGTCAACGCATCTGAGGAGTGGGCCAAGAAAATTATGCCTGTAAAGTATGTCATCAACAAGTTGATAGTTCAGTGATTTACAGCGTATCTTTCTTGCCTGTGTCTTTGACTCTGGTAGTACACCTGTCGCAAGGTAATTTATGATTAGTGTCATCCATGTTTCCGTGCCGGTTTGGATGACACAAATTTCCTTGTGCGAGACTGATGGTGCTCCAAGAAGTTCAACGCGGATGTCCTTTCCCAAGTGGGTGAAGGCTAACGATGCAAGCTTGCTTAGCGCATCCGCAGATTTGTTTTCGCTTCGCTTGATGTGTACAACTTTGCAATCGTTGAAATCGCGCATAAGAGTTTTTGCTTGTGCGAAGTACAGGGCCATTGTGTCGTTCACGGCCGTGTACGTCCCGTTTATCTGGTTGGCTGCTAGCATGGAATCCACGTGGGCTTCCAAGTTTTTCACCCCCATCTTACACGCAATTTTTAATCCGGCCAAGAATGCTTCGTACTCCGCTTCGTTATTCGTACTTGGGAAATCCAGCCGAATAGCGTAAGTGTATTCTTCGCCTGATGGGTTAGTTAGTTTCAACCCTGCGCCTGAACCTTCGTTGTTGGCTGCTCCATCAGTATAGAGTCGCCAGACATCGTTAATGTCTTGTGCTGGAGAGGGTTGAGCCTCTTCCTGGCACTCTTTTTCCCGCGAAGCGGGGACTTCTGCAATAAAGTCGGCCAAGACCTGGCCTTTTATGGCTGGTCTTGGCTTGTATTTTATCGCGCATTCTCCCAACTCAATTGCCCATTTGGCTAGGCGCCCTGACAACTCGGGGTTTGCCTAGGACGTTTGCAAGTTTGAAGTTGGTGAAAATGGTGATTGGGTGGCCTTGGAAATATCGTCTTAGCCTGCGTGAAGCCTGTACAAGCGTTAAGACTAATTTTTCCAGGGTGGAGTATCGGGTTTCCACGTCTGTTAAGACGCGGCTTACATAGTAGATGGGCATCTGGATGCCCTTTCGTTCTACTAGTAAGACTGCCCCAGTTGCTCTGTCTGTGGTGGAGAGGTAGAGAATTAATTCCTCCCCCACTTCTGGTGCTGTGAGTGTTAGGAGTTCGATCAAGCGTGACCGAATCTCTTGAAAAGTTGCTTCCGCTTCTGGTGTCCAGCGGAAGTGCGTTTTCTTCAAACAATTTCTCAATGTTGACACGAATGGGAACGACCTATCCGCATGGTTTGCCAAAAAGCGGTTAAGTGCGACTAGTCGTCCATTCAGTGTCTGAGCCTTTTTGATGGTAGTAGGTGATTCCATTTTCATAATGGCTTCAACCTTTTCAGGGTTCGCTCTGAAGCCATCTTTGGTAACGATGACTCCTAAGAACTTCCCATCCTCCATCCCAAAGGAACACTTGCTCGGGTTGAGCTTCATGTTTATTTTTCTGAGCGTGTTGAAAATTTCTTCGATGTCTTTCAACATCGCCTCTGGCTCGAGGCTTTTGATGACCAAGTCATCCATGTAAACTTCCAAGTTCCTCCCGATTTGGGCATGAAACTCTTTGTCCATCAGGCGTTGGTATGTGGATCCGGCATTCTTTAGTCCGAATGGCATCATTTGGTAACAAAATGTGCCATCGGGCGTCCGAAATGCGGTTTTATCCTGATCGTCAACAGCCATGTGGATTTGATGGTACCCTTTATACGCATCAAGGAAGCATTTAAGGTGAAACGGTGCTAATGAATCTACCTTAAGGTCAATTTCGGGTAACGGGTAACAATCCTTGGGGCATTAATTAATATCCACAGACATTAAACAATTCTTGTGCTCAGCTGCAGCAATTCATAATAATTTCAGTATCAAGATTCAATCAATTGTGTTATTCCAAAATCCAAATAGAGCATGATCAAAATAATAATAACATGATCAAAAAAATCTCTTTATAACAATCAAAGTAAATGGTATTCATTATAAGCTAACAACTGAATTACTAAGAATCGAAGTAAGTAAAAAATCAGTAGTACCTTAAAATTATATTTCTGGATAAAGACAAAGATCCTGTGACAGAAGGAAAGGGGGTGGACTGAGTACTTATATATTATTTATAACTTATAAGCATGCAACTAAAATACTTGGTACCTTTCTTTTAATATTTAAGTATTGGAGAAAATGACAACGACTTCCAGTGGCCGGTTCGAATGAAATTTTATTTGAGCCGGCTAACCACTAATTTTAACTGGTTCTGCTTATTATTTTCTTGAGCAATATAAAGTGAAAAAAACCATTGCTATAGTCGATACTGGGTTAAAAACATTCATAAACATGTCCCGTTAGCTGGCACGATACATTTACACTAATTTTTCCAAAACACTCATTTTCTATCCATTTGTATAAACATCCTTAGAAACTCTTACATTTTCACATATACCACTTTTTACATCTAATCAGATTACTTTTTATATCAAATTAAACTACTTTTGAAAATAAGATATAAAAAAATCTAACCATAAATAAGCATTACAAAATTTAGCAACAAAAAATTCAGCCATAAAATAAGCAATAAAAAAAACTAACGATAAATAAATAAGAAATATAAAATTTAACTACAAAAAATATCCAGCCATAAAATAAAAATCTAACCATAAAATGAAATATAGAAAATTTAACTAAAAAATCAAAAATAAGATTAATAATAAAATAGCTTAATAATTAAAATATACAATCTTATAAAAGAACACTTGTAAAGTAAAGAAGTTACAAGCGTAGTAGTTACGGAATCAACGTGGTTTCTTGCTTCTGATGGCTTTTGATACATATACGTCCATAAATTGCTACTTCATTTCGTCTTCAATTACATGCAATAGTTTGCTCCGATTCATCTCCAATATCTACCATTCTCCAGCAATTATTATTATTATTATTATTATTATTATTATTATTATTATTATTATTATTATTAACCCCAAATTCTCAGTTTCTCGCTTTTAAAATAAACATCAATTAGACTTGGTTTCTGCTTACAAGTTTCTTACTAATTACTTTGTTGTGTTGAGTTGAATAGGGATGTGCTCCATATTCATATTATGGTGGAATGATGGGAGCTTACGGTCCACCTTCGGTAAGATATACGATTTCATATATCTATATATAAGTATGTATACCTTCAAAGATCATCACTATAAGTGTGTGAATTTATTTTGTTTGTCTTAATAGATTCCCCCGCAATCTTTGAATGTGACAACAAGGGTACTGTTGGCACCTGAAACGGGACTGGAGCCTGTTTTTGTAAACGCCAAACAGTACGAAGTGATCCTTAGGCGAAGGAAATCGCGTGCAAAAGCACAGAATGAAAAGAAGTTAATAAAAGGCCGTAAGGTGAATTATGACTTTATAATTTAAAGATGAATTTGCTTGTGTAAAACGGTAAATAACATGATATGTTGGTTGTATCCTACAGTCGTATGTTCATGAGTCGCGCCATCTGCATGTGGTGAACCGGGCTAGGGGTGCTGGCGGTCGTTTTACCAAGAGTGAAGAAGATGATTCCTTAGAGACAACCACCTCTTATTCTTCAACGCGTGTATCTTCTGAAACGCCAAGGGGTGAATCTGTCAATTTGCAGAATTACCATGCATCACCGGGCAATCATTTCATGTCTTTAGATGTAGAGGATTTACTAAACATATCTTCACCTAACCAAGGTAGGTGTGGTGTTGTTTCATATGCTTGGAAGAAATGAATTTACAACATGAGAGCAGGTTGATGTCTAGACTCGAGGATGCGAGTGCACGCGTTTATGAAGAATTGAAGTTTATGTTGTTTTCGGAGAGAGATGAGTCGATGCATTCTTGATGTTCAAACTTTTGTATGTATAAATTATGTGAATAACTTTTGTAAATTGTATGCATGAAGAGAGATGAGAAATGTCTTAAAAATCTGAATCCATCAAACTTTGAAATACTAATAATGACAGGAGCTAATGTTCATCAAAGATCAGTCAATAATCATCAAGTATAATTTATTTATAACTCTGGTTTGCAGGTATTGAGTGTATGCACTGTTGGATTTTATGGACGTTTCGGGTCAAGTCGACGTGACCGACCCGAACGTGATCCGGATAGAGTTACACCGGGGGTAACGAGATAATGGCCTACTTAAAGGTTAATTAGGCCCGACACATAAAATAATTATATAGACACGGTTATGGACTGGACTTTGTTTGATTGGGCTCAAGCCCAAGATGATTAATTGTTAAACCCTAAATTAATTATCTATAAATACATACCCTTTATCTATTTATAGAAATCAATCAAAAATATCAAAAACCCTAGCTGCCACTTGATTCCGGCGCCGAAATCCGGCCACCCGATTTTCCGGCTTGCTACTCCGGCCGCCGTGGACATCATCCAGCCACCCCCACACCCCTTATCAGTAACTACAAACACCACCGCAGCCCCCCCCCCCCCACGAGCAACAGTGCTGTTTAAACCCTAGACCCGATTTTCCGGCGAACTGGGTCATCTTCTCCGGCGAGTTGTTCTTTCCGGCGAACTAGGTTTGTTTATTTTGGTTGCTGCTGGGGTTGCGTTGTTAAGGGAATCATCTCCTGATTGTTGCCGTCAATTGCTGCTGCCCTTATACACATCGGAAACCGCCGCCGCCGCTGCTCACAGCCACCGCCGCCGCCGGACTTCCATTTGGGTGATTGATTGTGTCTCATCTCTAGTGTGCCTCGTTTACTCCTCGGTGTGTCTTCCCGGTTCTTGTCAACCGAGGTATCGAATAACACCCTATGGTTGTTTATTTACTCGTTTATTCGTACTCGTATTGTTGTAATCGGATCCGGGTTCGGGTTTCCGTTTATGGTTCGTATACTCGTTTTTATCCGCTGCGTTTTATTGTTCGTTTATGTGTTTGATTATTAACATGGATTAATAATTATCGAAACGAAATATTAACTAAAACGGGTTCAAATAGTTTAACCGTTCTTGTCTCGAACCACCGTTGGATCCCAACAGTGGTATCAGAGCCGAGGTTACAACGTACTAGTCGATCCCGGTTCGTTTAAAAACGGATTTACATCTTAAACTTTAAATCGTTTAAAGTTTATAGATCTAAATTTTTTTTTCGGGTGATTTTGGATTGGTCAAAGTTTTGTTTATTTTATTTGACCAAGTCAAAACGACCCGAAATTCGTTTATTGTGAATATGTAAATCCGGCCCCGACCTATGTGATTGATTGGTTGTGTTTGGTGTTTGAGCTTGTTTTGGCCATATGGTTGGTTCAAAAGTTGTAAAAAAGTTATTATTTAATTTTTGGTTTTTTTTTTGCCATAAAGATGGTTCAAATTTGTAATAGGACATATTAATGTTAGTTTATAAATTTGTAATTAAGAAGACGCGAAGATAACCGAGGACGAGCTCGAGGACCTTTTGGAGTTAGTGGGAGTTCGGACAAGACGACGGGATGCACGGAGAAGTCCATCCTTGTGGTTGTTTGTGTCGTGAACCCCTTGACCCGATCTGTCTCCCTAATTGGCTCTAGCGAGACCGATCAACTTTTGGCCATAAGGATTTACATATTATTTTTATTTGCTATTTGTGGTTGATTGGTTTGATTATAATAGGATTATAATATCACCAACCTAATACCAAATAAATTGGAAAATAAACATTTTTTATTAACCGATTTTGTTTTGCAAATTAAAAGCGTTTTTATTTCCAAAACTAATAAGTTATTATAACTTAAAATTGGTTAGTCGTATCGCTACAAACTTAGTTTTAATAGGTTATTTAAAACTAAGTATCCTGAGAGATGAAATGGTTCATCTATTCGTCCCGATAATAAATACAGTAAAATTTGACTTTTACTCTATTTGGTAATTTTAAAATTTATCCCAATTTAAAACCAATAGTTTATGCCAATCCTACTACAAGTCACACTTGAGGCATACTGCGAAATTTCAAGTGTTTGGAGCTACAGCACCGCACTTGTTTTCTAGCCTATCCCATCAAGGTGAAAGCACTTCGTTGACACATCCGGCCCTTTCACAAGTCACAGTACTAGGACAACTATTACTTTAATCTCCTGTTACGTGCTAAAGCTGTCTGGAGACTTAAAGTGGGCAAAGATGAGGCTAAACGTATCTATACAGACAATCGTTGTCTCTATAGGCCTCATAACCGAGAGTTGTGCTCTATTCACAATTGAAAATCGTTGTCGGTCTGCCTAACCACTTATTAATGTTGTGTGCTACAGCTGCCTTTAATAACTGGAAGCCAGACTCTCATACTCCTAATTAATTAATGTTATTGGGTCATTAATAATAGAACTACAACGTCGAAAATACTAATTAAATTTACTTTTGCTTAATTAATCAGATGTCGTCAAACGAAATTTCACCCTACGCCCTTAAGACTATCCTTGAAAAGGATAAACTGAATGGTACCAACTTCATCGAATGGCACCGCAACTTAAGACTTGTTCTCACCATGGCAAAGCGCCTGTATGTTCTCGATGGACCTGTTCCAACCGAGCCTGAAAACAACACAGCCGCTGCACGAAAAGTTCTTGACAAACATAAGGATGACTCGGCTGAGGTCTCCTGTATTATGCTAGCCACCATGACTTCTGAGCTTGCTAAAGGCTTGGAAGACTTTGGTGCCTATGAGATGCTTGAGCAACTCAAGGGCATGTTCCAGAACAAGCTCGTCAAAAACGTTTCGACACCATGAAACAACTCATCAGTTGCAAGATGGCAGAGGGGTCTCCCGTCAGTGCTCACGTTCTAAAGATGAAGGGGCACATCGATCAGCTCAAGAAACTTGATTATCCCATGCCCGATGAGATGACATCGGATTTCATTCTCAACTCTCTCCCCAACTCATACGACCAGTTCGTAATGAATTTCAACATGAATGGTTGGGTGAAGACAGTGCCGGAGCTTCATAACATGCTCAAGACGGCTGAGATGAACATTCTAGGACCAATCAAGTTCTGATGATTCGATCTGCTGGTGTCAAAAAGCCAAAACCAAAGAATCGGGGTTTTAAGGGAAAAGGCAAAAAGAAAGTTACTGTTGCTGCCCATGTTGCCACCATCACTAACAAGGTAGTTGCAAAGAAAAAGCCGCCGCCCTTTGAGGAGCGCAAGTGCTTCAAATGCAACCAAATGGGGCACTGGATGAGAAACTGCCCCGAGCACCTTGCTGAGATCAGAAAGAAGAGAGCCAATGGTGAAGGCTCTTCTGGAGGTATTTCCATATACGTTATTGAACTTTTCACTGTCTCTAGCAACACATGGGTATTTGATACCGGATGTGGTTACCACATCGTTAATGTCTTGCAGGAGCCTGAGAAGTGGAGGAAACTGAATAAAGGCAGCATGGAACTCATCGTTGGAGATGGGAAGAGAGTACCAGTTCTGGCAGCTGGAGTATTTCATTTTACTTGTCCATCTGGCCTAGTTTTTCCTTTAAATAATTGTTTGTATGCTCCTGGTTTGACCAGAAACATCATTTCAGTTTCGTTGTTATTTGAACAAGGATTTAAGTATGTTCTTAAT
Source organism: Bidens hawaiensis (assembly GCF_021521415.1). Lineage (NCBI taxonomy): Eukaryota > Viridiplantae > Streptophyta > Magnoliopsida > Asterales > Asteraceae > Bidens > Bidens hawaiensis. The sequence goes on from NW_027491952.1 coordinate 706,962, forward strand.
GGCATGGCTATTTCTGCTTACTTAAATGATATCTTTTATTTTGAGGCTAAACCTCGAAATGGTATTTATGAGATTGAATGTAAATTATAGGATGAAGAGAAAAATGTAGTGATTTTTTTGTAAATTTGGAGAACATTGTTTGCCCCTATTTATTTTTTAATATTTGTTGGATTGGTTGTGAGTGGATGAGAGAGAAAACTGTAACAATAAAGTTATAAAAAATATTATTTAATTAAACAGGAGAGAGAAATGTAGTGTTTTTTAGTGTAAATATAGAGATAAGGATAGGAAATGGAATGAGAATGCTCTTAAACATCAAATTATTTCAACTGAAAATCCCCCTAACCTTGCATTTCAAGGCTTTAAACCCACTATCTTCGTTTCGAAAGGGTGGACATCATACCACTAGATTACTTTTTACACTTAATAAAATTATTTTTTGTACCAAATGAAATAAGCAATAAAAAATTTAAAGTTTAATCATAAATAAGCAGTCAGAAGATTAGCATTACATACACAAATAAAAATCTAACCATAAATAAGCAATAAGAAATTTAACCATAAAAATAAAAGTAAAAAATCCAACCACAAAATAAAAAATAAAAAATCTAGCCGTAAAACAAAAAATATAAAATCTAACCATAAAATAAAATATAGAAAATTTAACCAAAAAATAATAATAAAATAGTTTAATAATTAAAGTCTCTGAGTTAGAAATATAAAATATAATGAAAGAATACTTATAAAGTAAAGAAGTTACACGCGTAGTAGTTATGGAATTAAAAACAACGTGGTTTCTTGCTTCTATACGTCCATAACTAATAAATTGCTGCTGCTTTTCATCTAGAGTTACATCCAACTTTCATCTCCAATATCTATCTACGAGTTTTTACCATTCTCTCCATTATCATTATCCCGGTAATTATTATTATTCTTAAACATACTTATTATTTATTTACCCCCAAGTCTCCGTTTTTAACTTTGAAATTCTGCTTACAAGTTTCATTTGACGCTTATTTATTTCTGTACTTCCACCTTCTTACTAATCACTTGTAAGTTGTAACTGTACAGAGTTGAGTTCATTTATGCGTTTAATTTGACATTGATATCGAATATGTAATTGTGTTATTACTGAAAATTCGCTAGTAATTCGAGTTTTTGTTTTAAAAGAGTGATTATTATATGTAACCAATTTGATAATTTGGTTATTGCTGTAGGTAATCTAGCTGTTGTGTAATAATCTCCCATGTCTTTTACAACCATGTTGCCATCTTTATTCTTATTTTTATTATTATTATTTTTATTTTTTTAGCAAGTAAAATCCTTTTATATATAACACAAACCGAGCTATATCTGGATAATGGGTAAGAGAGCAACAAGCTGCGCCGCTATCCCCTTTTGAATCGCAAAGCCTATTCTACTAAATATAAATCCTTGATTTCTCGGGCTCTGCGAGTCACTGTAGACCACCTTCTGCACCCGCTCCAAGAAGCGAACCGCCTCGGGAGCTAGGGATCCAAAAGTGTCGAGGGCAAATGGAATGAACACGTGTTGATTCTCCAAACACGCTGTCTCATGCTTAGCAACCTTCCTAGATTCCGCTCTCAAAACCGTCTGTCCCGGTAGCCACTGTCTCTCAGCCCCACCGACGGGGACACCCCAGTGAGGTTAACACACGCGTGCTTACCCCCTGCCTAGCCAAACACAAGAACATCCGTAGGACGCTGGGTAGATCTTCCCACTCGCGGATCAGTCAAAAAGTTAACAGGTGCCTCTTTCTTGGCTGAGATCCCGGCACGTCTAAGCACATCCCATAAGACATCTCTAACCCAGTCATGACGATACTTGAATCCCGGCAATTCCTTACAGTGGAGAGCATGCTCACCAAATCTATCCAAACAAGTTTTTTTACAAATGGGGCATGATTCATCTGGAGGGAAAAGGGGAATCATAAGCCGGTATTTAAGGATGGCTCTGTATTCAACTGCCGACATCCGTTGCCAAGTCCTTCAATGGGCACAACAGTCAAAAAATCCTGGGCATGAGCCCCCTTGAGACAAGCTAAAACTGCCTTTTGTCTCGAGGTCATATCGAATCGCTCCTCCAAATCATGTATGTGTTTACCATAAAGATCACTCGCCAAGGTTTGTTGAGGTTTATTGGGGGCGGTCTCCTTATCAGTAAAACCGCCTATATCAAGGTCCGGGAGAGTTGTTCCAATATTACCAAGTGCAAAAGAGTAGTCAGGATCTACCCCCATAACACCAGCGTTTCGCAGGATGTGGTACTGCAATTTCCACGACTGAGACCTGGAAGCCACAAAGGCATATGCGGAGACATCCTCAGCCGAGAAAATTCCTAAGCCTCCGCAACGCATAGGGAAGGAAGCCAACCTCCACATCCTGCGAAATGGTCAACTTTTAAGTGTGGTCATATCCTACATTAGACGTGCCAACCTGCAATAACCTTTCTTTATTTATTTGTTTTTATCTACTCCAGTTTCTTTGAAATTTGAAACTATCAATGTACAGAACATGACTTAACTAAAATTTACTACAAATATTGTCACAGTTTGTTGTTTTTTAATTATTCATTTATTTGTCAATCTGTGTGTCATATTGTGTAAGCCCTCTTATGTCATTCTATTCAAGAAAACAGTTTCTTTCTAAAATAATACAATATTTGTAATCTTAGTTATATATTAAATAATTATAGAACACTGTTTTATTCGAGCCGCCCATTTTGCCACTTTTATTGCGGCTTATTACAGTGTTTTTCAATGTTGGTTCAAATCTTAACAAGCTAACAAACCCCATGGAGCTAACTGAATCCGAAACCGAAATTGCCGTAAATGCTATATGTGACAAGCATAATACTAGATCAGTTGCAGGATATATGAGCTTATTATCTTAGATAGCTACTTTCTAAGTAAGTTATATATTATAAAAAGGTAAAATATCTTTCACCTTAATCATGGATGCCTGTTAAAAACCCTTTCATGCGTGTGACGTGTTGAAGTTTATTGTCGGAGGTAGTAACTTCTCAGCTCATGTTATATAAAGAGTCTGCAAATTTGACCCATTTACTTTTGAATTGATCTGTTTGAGTTACATTTGTCAAACAGGTCCAAAGGGTATTTACTGTAGGTAATATATTTTAAAATCGGTTTAGTAAACAGATTCAGAATGACACTTGCTATATAATGATAGAGATCTTGGGATAGTTTTTAAAGTCAACCCAACCGAACTTGTTTTTTCCAAGCCTTATAATTGTTAATTTTTTATAGGGTATCTTGTTTTGAATTTTTGATAGAGGTGGTCGAATGGGTGGGCTGGACTGGGTTAAGTAACAGGTCAAAACGGTCAAATTGTAAGTGCAGTTCTCAGCCCCCTGGAGCTAACTAAAGCTGAAACAGAAAATGCAGTAAATGTCATGAAGCACATGTTTGACAAGCATGTAAGCTTCATTTAGAACATGCTGCCTTTTTAAGTAAGTTCTTTACTAAAAATAAATTAAATGTTATGTTAAATTCGTTTATCGTAAAAATGGACCAAAACATTTGACCAATATGTATGACAAACTAAGGAAATCTTCTAGCCGTAAATCGAATAATAAGAACAAACAAAAGATTTATAGGACTCACAAACGCGCCAGATTAGCCACCATATTAGATTTATAATAATCCTTTAAAAACACTCATTTTCTCTCAATCTATATAAACATCCTTACAGACCCTTTGCAGCATAAACCTATTGGAAGGCCAAGAAAGATGAGGAAAAAGTTGTTATTGAGAAAGTAGATGGAATGGTGAAGCTGCAAAAGCTAAGTAGGAAAGGGTAGATTATGACTTGTGGAACACGTGGAGTAAGGTCACAACAAAAAACACGGGTCAAAAACAAACAGCAACATCATCATCCGCAACTAATTGAATGGCTTTGTTTTAATTTGGAGACTATGTTTTAAGTTTATTTTAAATGCGTTAAGTATTTTGAATGCACGTTTTTGAACCAACTATTATGTATTTTGAACCAAGTGTTTTGTAATTTGAATAATCTATGCTCTAGTTATATTTCCTTTGCTCCTTAACAATTATAATGCGCTTCTCATATTTGCTTTGTGCCAGGGGTATGATGGTTCAAGTATTAATTTTGAAATGTTTGACCTTTTTAGCCATTAAAAACCAAAGTCAAATTATGTGTTTTTTAGTCAAGATTTGAGTTTTTTAGTCAAAATAGACAAAGTCATTTTATGGTGGAATGATGGGAGCTTACGGGGCCACCGATGGTAAGATACACGATTTCATCTATCTATATGTGTTTGTACATCTCTCGCTGTATGGTCTTATTTTGACTGTCTTAACAGATTCAACCTCAGTCTATGGATGTGCCACCAACGATACTCTTGGCACCTGAAACGGGCCCAGAGCCTGTTTTTGTAAACCCCAAACAATACGATGCGATCCTGAGGCGAAGGGCATCGCGCGCAAAAGCAAAGAATGAAAAGAAGTTAATAAAAATCTGGAAGGTGAATTTTGACTTTATTATATAAAGATGAATTGGTTTATTTGTGTAAAATGGTAAATAACATGTTATGTTGGTTTTTAACTTTTTATATACAGCCATATATTCATGAGTCACGCCATCTACATGCAAAGAACAGGCCAAGGGGTAGTGATGGTCGTTTTTCCAAGAAAGGAGAAGTTGATTCCTCAAACACAGCCGCTTCAAGTTCTTCACAGCACGTGCAACCAAAGCCTTCAGAAACACCAAGGCAGAGTAACCATGTATCACCAGGCTATCATTTTCTATCTTCGGATTTAGGAGATGCTTGGCAAATCATATCATCACCTAACCAGGGTTAGGTGTAGTGTTGTTTATTGTGCGCGGGTTGATGTCAAGACTCGAGAGTATTGAGGGGATGCAGGTGCATGCGCTTATGAAGAATTGAAGTTAATGCTGTTTTAGATAGATAGAGAGAGAGGAGTTAATGTAATCTTGATGTTCAAACTTTTGTATGTATGTAGAATGTGATTCATACCGCCTTCTTTTCCAAAGAGTTATCTTGTTTAGCCTTTTTGGTTGATTGTTTGACTATAAAAGTCAAAAAGTTAATATATATTATATATTTGAATACTCAAACGCAAAGCAGGGATTAGGTGGAAGTAACTTTGTTATTCAGGATTGAATTTGTTTGTTTGACTATAAAAGTCAAAAGGTAATCTAGTTTTGTATTTGTTTCTTAACGTTAATGCAGACTGTAGAGCACGATGCGGGTCCAGGCTTCACTACAACATCTGAAGGAGCTCCAATAACCGATCTTGAGAAAGGGTTGGTTGGGTTTGGAACACATCGTCTTTCTTTAGTTATAACTAATGGGTCATATGATTACCAATAATCACATTATATATCTTGAATCAAATTCATTTGGAGGTTTTTATGCATTAAGCATACACGCTGACTCACTAGAAATTTATTTGATTTTATCTATTAAATAAAAGTACAAATCCGATAGAAATGCCCCCCCCCCCCCCCTCTACTTTACATAATTATAATTGTTTTGTCTGATGGTATGTAGTTAGCCATGGATACTTCTGAATGCAGAATCTAGATGGTCTTTTCGGCTCATTGGTTGACCCTTGTCATTGAACTATTGGTCTGGGTATGTTCTTTTGGTCTGTTAGCTAAAGGATGATAATGAGAAGTATGCTATTTATTTTAGCTGAATATTTTAAAAATTTACTGAGTTAACCAAAACCGACCCATAACCGAGAAAAACAAACAGCAACATCATCACTGCAGCTAACTGAATGGCTTTGTTTTAAGTTGGAGACTATGTTTCAAGTTCTATTTTGAATGTGCTAAGTATTTTGAATGTATGCTTTTGAACCAAGTGTGTTATAATCTGAATCATCTATGATTTAGTTATAATTCTTTTGTGCTTGTCATATTTGCTTTGTACTAGGGGTAAAATGGTCCAGGTATTAATTTTGAAAGGTTTGACTAATTTAGTCATAAAAGACCAAAGTCAGTTTATGTGTTTTTTTTAAGGTTTGACTTTTTAGTCAAAATTGACCATAGTCTGATTATTGTTCAATTTTGAAAGATTTGACCTTTTTAGTCAATTTAGACCAAAGTTATATGGCTAAATTTGAAAGGTTTTACTTTTTTAGTTAAAAATTGACCAAAGTCATATTCCAATTGATGTACCCAAGCTTTGTGCAAAATCACATTAGATTTCTCTAATCATTCAAAAACACTTGTTTTCTTTCAATTCCTACAAACATCATTACAAATTCTTACATTTCCACAACTATACCAATTTTCACACTTCATCAAATTATTTTATGCACTAAATATCCAACTCTACAATAAGCAAGTTTAACCATAAAATAAGCAAATAAAAATTAAATCATAAATAAGCAATAAATAATTTAACCATAAATAAAATAAAATGTAAAAAAATCCAACTACAAAATAAAAAATAAAAGTCTTGACAATAAAATAAAGTATATAGTAATATGAAAAATATAAAAAGATAATTATAAAACAGTCATGATATCAGGTGTTTCCACGAAGAGACCACGCGTAGGTATATAGAAACAAGTGGTGGTTTCCTACTTGTGTTCTATGAATACTTCCATAATTGCTGCTGCTGCTGCGTTTGGTCTTAATTGACATGCAGATTAATTTCCTCCTCCGATTCATCTCCAATATCTAGAGTTTACCATTCTCTCCATTATCATTATCCCGGTAATTAATCACTTGTAATCGAAACTTGTGGATGGTTTCTACTTCGAGTTTTGGGTCCAATCACGAATTTATGTTGATTTTGGCCTGAAAGCAAACAACTCAAACGTTTTAACTTTTAATGTTTAGTTTGACATGGATATCGATCCTTCATGCATGAATAATTGGAGTTTTTGGTTCAAAACTGTCATAAGTTTACAGTACTTGAGCATGCATTGTATTTTCATGTTATGAAATTGATTATTTGGTAACGGCCGAGATATGTTTGGGTCAAATTTACAAAATTATCAATTTGGCCCGTGTCAAAGCAGTCATCTTAAAAAGGTATAAGTTTGAATGCTCTTGTTTTGTTTTGTTTTGCCTCTTTGCTAGAGGTGGGCCGTATAAATATTGGTTCAGGTGTAGGATGAGCAAATGGTATTGGATACCGAGCTCATCCCTAGTCGGGTGGGTTTACTATTCTCTCAAATTTAAAAAATTATCAATTTGGCCCGTGTCAAAGCAGTCATCTTAAAAAGGTATAAGTTTGAATGCTCTTGTTTTGTTTTGTTTTGCCTCTTTGCTAGAGGTGGGCCGTATAAATATTGGTTCAGGTGTAGGATGAGCAAATGGTATTGGATACCGAGCTCATCCCTAGTCGGGTGGGTTTACCATTCTCTCAAATTTAAAAAATTATCAATTTGGCCCGTGTCAAAGCAGTCATCTTAAAAAGGTATAAGTTTGAATTCTCTTGTTTTGTTTTGTTTTGCCTCTTTGCTAGAGGTGGGCCGTATAAATATTGGTTCAGGTGTAGGATGAGCAAATGGTATTGGATACCGAGCTCATCCCTAGTCGGGTGGGTTTACCATTCTCTCAAATTTAAAAAATTATCAATTTGGCCCGTGTCAAATTGATTCTTATAACCATACTCATGAGTTTAAACTTATTAATTTTCTGCTTAATTAAAGGTTTCGATATTTGATGCAAATTTCATCAGTTGCACCTTCTTACTAATCATTAATTGTTAATCGTAAGTAAATGTGGATGATTCCTAATTCGAATTCAAGTGTAAACAACTCAAAAAGTTATTTTTTTGTTTAGTTTGACATGGATAATATCCTTCATGCATGAATATCTTATTGTGTGACTATTGATAATTTGCTCTTAATTAATTGGAGTTTTTGGTTCAAAACACTCATAATATATTAATAATATGTTATGACTATCGTGTGACTATTGATAATTTGCTCTTATTGTGTGACTATTTATTATTGTACTTAAGCGTGCATTGTACTTTCAATCAATCAATCAATCAATCATACCCAGTAAAATCCCACCGACAGCAGAGCTATAGGTAGGGTCTGGGGAGGGTGGGATGTAGGCACACCGTACCTCTATCCAAAGGAATAAAGAGGTGGCTTCCAGAGAGACCCTCGGCTCTAAGAACATGTGTATGAAGCAAAAAAGGAAATCAAAGTTTAACAGTTATATAAAAAACTACTACTAATTATAATAATATTAATAAAAAGGTCACAATTTAACCGCAATATAAAAGCTAATAATAATAATAATAAAATATGTAAGGGAAATACCATTATGGTATGTGACCTAAATAAGTTAAGTCTAAGCCTTAAGGTATTCAATTCTCTCTAAAAATCCTTAACTTTAATTCTACTTCTCCACGAATTCCTATCCTCAACCATGTCCTCGGAGAGGTTTAGGTCTATCAAATCATGCCTCATCCTCTCATCCCAAGTCAATTTCGGTCGTCCTCTACCCCTCCTCCCCTCTATAGTAATGTTTTCTACGGATCTAACAGGATTCGTCGTCTGTCTTCTCTTTACATGTCCAAACCATCTCAATCTCCACTCTCTTATCTTGTCTGCTATGTTCGCCACCCCTAATCTCTCGCGAAGCACAACGTTTCTTATTCTGTCTAGCCTTGTGTGCCCACACATCCAACGTAGCATTCTCATTTCTGCTACCTCCATCTTCCGCACTTGTGCCTTCTTGATGGCCCAACAATCTGTTCCATATAGCATTGCAGGTCTAACTGCCACCCTATAGAATTTTCCCTTCAGATTAGTCGGGAAACTCTTGTCGCATAACTCTTAGCATTGCAGGTGCATTGTACTTTCATTTAATGAAATTGATTATGTATTGGTTATATATTGTTGCATATGCAGGTACATCTTCTTTCTGTTGCATAATATGTCTTACACAAACATCATGTCTTCTTCATTCGGTTCGTCTTCTCAGGACCATTCATTAGACCGAGAATTCCCACGGTCTGCTTTTCCTCTAAATGAAGAAGATCATGTCTTAAGCCAAAAAACTCTAAATGTTCCATCTTTTACACCAGGTACTTAATATGATAATATCTGTTAGGATGAATTAGTTAAGTTAATTATATGGCCATATGTTTTTGTTGTTGTAATACTGATAATGATGAACTCCATCTTTTGTGGTTAGATTTATATGGACAACAACAGTACTTTAATGCATGTTATCAGCAACAACAACAACAGCATGCACTACCAAACACGCTTCCGGTGAACTATGGATTTTTAAATCAGGTGCCACAACCTGAATATTTTGGGCATAACATTGTAAGTTTCTTACACCTTATGGTTGCTTATATATTATCAGTGACAAAAAAGGCGGGTCGGTTGGGTAATGGGCCGTATTGGGTTCGGGTCAAAACGGGTCGTTTTAAAAAGGTATTGCTTTGGCTCATGTCAAAACGGGTCATTTAAAAAAGTATTAATTCTGTTTCGAGCCAGAACGGGTCGTTTAAAAGGTATTAGTTATGGGTCAAAACGGGTTACTTTTAAAGAGTATCTATTTGGTTCAGGTCAAAACGGGTCAATTTTGGTTCACATATTTTGTTTGGATTCTTGAGTCTCTTCAAAGTTCTTGATTACGTTGACTTGTACAGGACTTGTACAGGGGTGTGCTCCATATCCATGTTATGGTGGAATGATGGGAGCTTACGGGCCACCTATGGTAAGATACACGGTTTCATCTATCTATATATGTTTGTATATATTCAAAGATCATCACTCTCACTGTATGGACTTATTTTGACTGTCTTTAACAGATTCAACATCAATCTATGGATGTGCCACCAAGGATACTCTTGGCACCTGAAACGGGCCCAGAGCCTGTTTTTGTAAACCCCAAACAATACGATGCGATCCTGAGGCAAAGGGCATCGCGCGCAAAAGCAGAGAATGAAAAGAAGTTAATAAAAATCCGGAAGGTGAATTATGACTTTATTATATAAAGATGAATTTGTTTGTTTGTGTAAAACGGTAAATAACATGTTATGTTGGTTTTTATATTTTTATATACAGCCGTATATTCATGAGTCACGACATCCACATGCAAAGAACAGGCCAACGGGTGCTGGTGGTCGTTTTTCCAAGAAAGATGAAGTTGATTCCTCAAACACAGCCGCTTCAAGTTCTTCATAGCGCGTGCAGCCAAATCCTTCTGAAACACCAAGGCAGAGCAACCATGAATCACCAAGCTATCATTTTCTATCTTTGGATTTAGGAGATGAATATCTAAACATATCATCACCTAACCAGGGTTTGGTGTAGTGTTTATTGTGCGCGGGTTGATGTCCACGAGTATTGAGAGGATGCAGGTGCGTGCGTTTATGAAGAATTGAAGTTAATGTTGTTTTAGATAGATAGATAGAGAGAGAGAGGAATTAATGTAATCGATCTTGATTTTCAAAATTTTGTATGTATGTAGAATGTGAATAACTTTTGTATGCACTGTGATTACTACCGCCGCCTTCTTTTCCAAAGAGTTATCTTGTTTAGCCTTTTTGGTTGATTGTTTGACAATAAAAGTCAAAAAGTTAATATCTTATTTGATTTTATCTATTAAATATAGGTACAAATCCGATAGAAATGGCCCCCCTCTACTTTACATAATTATAATTGTTTTATCTGATGGTATGCAGTTAGCAATGGGAACTTCTGAATGCAGAATCTAGATGGCCTTTTCGGCTCATTAGTTGACCCTTGTCATTGAACTATTGGTTTGGGTATGTTCTTTTGGTCCGTTAACTAAAGGATGATACTGAGAAGTTTGCTATTTATTTTAGCTGAATATTTTAAAAGTTTACTGAGTTAACCAAAACGGACTCATAACCGAGAAGATCACTAAAACCGATTAAACAAAAACCAAACGGTCGCATTCCTCTTTCAATTGAGTACAAATTTTTAGATGAAGGGTATTTTTGGTTCGCTTTCTTTTTTTCTCAAAATAACTTTGATCTGATGCAAAACATTTTGATGGTTATTCATTATACATGGTCTTTTATATGTTCTTATCTTAGATAGCTACTTTCTATGTAAGTTACATATTATCAGAATTAAAAAATTTCTCACCTTAATCATGGATGCATGTTAAAAACCCTTTCATACGAGTAACGTGTTGAAGTTTATTGTCTCAGAGGTAGTAACTTACTGTATAATGATAGAAAAAGGTCACAACAAGAACACTTGCACAGGTCAAAAACAAACAGCAACATCATCATCTGCAGCTAATTGAATGACTTTGTTTTAAGTTGGAGACTATTTTGAATGAGTTAAGTGTTTTGAATGTATACTTTTGAACCAAGTGTTTTGTAATCTGAATCATCTATGATTTAGTTATATTTCTTTTGTGCTTGTCATATTTTCTTTGTACCAGGGGTAAAATGGTCCAGGTATTAAGTTTGAAAGGTTTGACTAATTTAGTCATAAAAGACCAAAGTCAGATTATGAGGTTTTTTTATTGAAAGGTTTGACTTTTTAGTCAAAATTGACCATAGTCTGATTGTGGTTCAATTTTGAAATATTTGACTTTTTTAGTCAGTCTAGACCAAAGTCGGTATATGGCTCAATTTTGAAAGGTTTGACTTCTTTTAGTCTATATTGTTCACTCCATATTGCTAAGGATTAAAATAAACACAAAGGTGTCCGGATAGTCATCACATTAGATTTATACTAATCATTCAAAAAGACTAACTTTCTCAATTCCTAGTTCCTACAAACATCTTTACACAAATTTTTACATTTTCACTTCTACACCACTTTTTACACATAATCAAATTATTTTTATAACAGATGAAATTAACAACAAAAATTTTTAACCATATAATAAGCATTAACAAATTACCCATAGAATAAGCAATTAAAAAGTCAACCCAAAAATAAGCAAAACTAAAAATGTAAACAATAAACAACCAGTAAAAAAATTAAATCATAAATAAGCAATAAAAAATTTAACCTAAATCAAAAGTAAAAAATCGAAACACGTAAAAAAATAAAAGTCTTAACAATAAAATAAGTATAAAAGATTTAACCATAATACGAAAAATATATAAAACAATTATATAAATATTCATGATATCAGGTGTTATCACGTTGTAAACAGAAGATCAATCATTAGCCCATAGGAAAATGAGATCTCATCATAAGCCCTTTCATATCTTCTATAATATTTGTTGATAATATAAAGTTTGAGAAATCATGGTTATCGTCCAAATTGTCCACTCCACATGACTACAACATAAGTACATGGATTTTATTTTTACATGTTCATTTACAACAAAAAAATTCATAGTGTTTTTTTTAGCAATTTTCTCCTTGTTTATGTAATGTGTTGAAGTCCCCAAACTTATTAAACTCTTCAAATATGCCTTGGAATCAGATAACCTGCCAACCCTTATTAGATTGAACAATAACGTCTTTTATCTTTATTACCTTCGATATCTTAATATTTGTTGGTAATATGAAGTTTGAGAAATCATAGTTATAGTCCATATTGTTCACTCCACATTGCTAAGTATTAAAACATATACAAAGGCGCTCGGTAGTCATCACATCACATTAGATTTATACTAACTATTTAAAAACACTCATTGTCTCTCAATTCCGACAAACATCTTTACAAATTCTTACATTTCTACATCTACACCACTTTTTACACTTTTTTTTTCTTAAACATCAAATTATGTCTACCGAAAATCCCCCTAACCTTGCATTTCAAGGCTTAAAACCCACTACCTCTATTTTAAAAGGGTGGACACCATACCACTAGACTACTTTTTACACTTAATAAAATTATTATTTTTTTGTATCACATGAAATAAGCAATAAAAAATATAACCATATTAATAAGCATAAAAAGTTTAACCATAAATAAATAAGCAATAAAAAGTTTAGCCATTAAATACGCAAATAAAAATCTAACCACAAATAAGCAATAAGAAAATTAACCATAATATAAAAAGTAAATAATCCAACCACAAAATAAAAAATAAAAAATCTCTCCATAAAATAAAAAAATAAAAAATCTAACCATAAAATAAAATATAGAAAATTTAACCAAAAAGTAATAAAATAGTTTAATAATTAAAATATAAGGGTTAGAAATATAAAATATGATGAAAGAACACTTGTAAAGTAAAGAAGTTACACGCGTAGTAGATGTGAAATTGGAAACAACGTGGGTTCTTGCTTCTTTTAAGTCCATAATTTGCTGAACCTTTTCGTCTAGAGTTACATCCGATTCATCTCCAATATCTATGTATGAGTTTTTACCATTCTCTCCATTATCGTTATCCTGGTAACTATTATCATTACTCTTAACCGTACTTATTATTATTTACCCCCAAGTCTCCGTTTCTTAATTTCAAATTCTGCTTACAAGTTTCATTTGACGCTTATATATTTATTTATGTTCCCGTTCAAATTACTAATCACTTGTAAGTTGTAATCGTACAGAGTTGAGTTCATTTATGCGTTTAATTTGACATTGATATCGAATATGTAATTGTGTGATTACTGTAAATTTGCTATTAATTCGAGTTTTTGTTTTTAAAAGAGTGATTATTATATCCTTTTTTTTATATGTAACTGGTTTGATTATTTGGTAGCTGTTGCATAATAATCTCCATGTCTTTCACAGTCATGCTGCCATCTTTCTTCGGTTCGTATTCTCCCAACCATTCACTAGACCAAAGAACATGATGTTCTAAACCAAACAACATTGTAAGTTTCTTACACCTTATGATGATTGGTTATATATTATGATTGAAAAAGCGGGGTCGGGTAACGGCCCGGGATGTGTTTGGGTCAAAACAGGACATATTTAAAAAATTATCAATTTGGTCCATGTCAAAGCAGGTCATCTTAAAAAGGTATAAATTTAAATGCTCTTGTTTTGCCTCTTTTCTAGAGGTGGGCCATATAAATATTGGTTCGGGTGTAGGGATGAGCAAATGGTATTGGGTACCGAGCTCATCTCTAGTCGGGTGGTTTGAGTAATCGGTCAAAATGGTCAACTTTTAAGTGTGGTCAGAACTTAAGTTAGATGTGCTGCAATAACCTTTATTTATTTGTTTTTATCTACTTATCTTCTTTGAAATTTGAAACTCTCAATGTATAGATTATGACTTAACGTGTGAAAAAAAGGAAAAGAAGTTAATAAAAGACCGGAAGGTAAATTATGAATTTATAGTTTAAAGATGAATTTGTTTGTGTAAAACGGTTAATAACAAGTTGTATTGATTTTTGTGTACAGCTGTATCTTCATGAGTCACGACATCTAAATGCAAAAAACGGCTAGGGGTACTGGCGGTCGTTTTGCCAAGAGAGAATAAGTTGATTCCTCAAAGACAAACGCTTCTAGTTCTTAAAAGCGTGTGCGGCCAGAATCTTTAGAAAAACCAAGTCATAGTTACCATGCATCACCAGGCTATCATTTCGATTCTGTCTTGGGATACAGGAGAGGATTGCTAAACATATCATCACCTAACACCTAACGAGGGTTAGGTGTAGTGTTGTTACTTGTGTCGGGTTGATGTCAAGACTCTAGAGCATTGAGAGGATGCAAGTGCGTGCGTTTGTAGATAACTGGGCTGCCTATCTGTCTATGAAGAATTTTATGAAAAAATTATTAAGAGTTGGATAGATTTATGAGTATTAAAGAGCTATAATTAAGTTTACACCCATACTAACGTCTTATCTTTTATAATTATAAACCTTCAACGTGTTGTTTAGCAAAGGAAAAACATCTTTTATCTAATGGTAAACTACTTAGTACACATTTGAATGTGACTTTAAAAACTAAAAAGTTTGTGAGATTTAGATAATACTAATTACATTAAACCGAAAAATTTAACTTTTACAACCAAGTCGTTGTAGTATAGTGGTAAGTATTCCCGCCTGTAACGAGGGTGACCCGGGTTCGATCCACGGCAACGGAGATGCTTAACTTTTTGACATATTTTGGTGTAAATTCTACCAAAGTTAAATCAAATTCCAGATGAACCGCAATGATATAAAAGCAGTTCCGCAAGGTCGTCATCGAATAATGATTAATTTAGTATGAAGAAATTTAAATACATGCCCTTTTTTAGCTTACTCTTTAGTCGTTGCTGTTCTTAGCAACTAGTATTGACTCCGGACCATCACAGCTTGAGCTCATCTTAAAATAGATGTGAGCATGAGTAGCTTGAAGATATTAAGAAGAAACAATGTTTACTTAAGTAAGCACAATGTAGTTTGGTTGAATCTGTAAGAGTTATCAGTCCCTTTGGAGCTAACTAAAGCTGAAACAGAAAATGCAGTAGATGTAATGTAGCACATGTTTATCAAGCATGCGAGCTTAATTTAGCAAAAAAGCAGCCGCTTTTTAAGTTAATTATATATATTTTAAAAAGCATGTGTTTCTTAATGTGCGTCAATGCAGACAGTAGAGCACGATGCAAGGCTGGCATTGTTGGTCCAAATGGGCTTGGCCGCTTGGGTTGGTTGGGTTTGGAACACATATCGTCTTTCTTTAGTTATAACTAATGGGTCATATGATTATCAACAATCACATGATATTGTCTCAATTTAAATTCAATTTGGAGGTTTTTATGCATTAAGTATACATGCTGACTCGCTAATATTTATTTGATTCTTTATGTTAGATAAAAACACGACTCTTAATTATAATTGAATTTGTGGATGAGTATATTCTAAATGTTTTGTGGATGAGTATATTGAGTATATTCTAAATCTTTTGAAATATTGGTTTGGGTATCAGGGAATGTTCTTTTGACCCATTAACTAAAGGATGATAATGAAAAGTATGCTATTTATTTTAGCCGAATATTTTAAAATTTTACTGCATTAACCAAAACCAACACATAACTGAGACAATAACCAAATTAACTAAAAACCAAATGGCTGCATTGCTCTTTTGTAGGCTTTGAGTAAAATAATAATTTTGACATTCCTCTTTTGGTTGAGTACAGATTTTAAACAAAGTGTATTTTTGAATTTTGGTAAGAAAGCACACTGCTCTTCGAGCGCTACCCGCAACCACAGTTGATGTGTATTGGAAGCTATTTTCTTCTTTTTCAGGTTTTTTTTTTCACCTGGACAGTTTTTTAAGGTTTTTTGTTTGGACATAATACGTGTTATAAATGTGATGGGTCAATTGGGATGAACCGATTGGTAGACACCCAATGCGTGTTATAAAGCATTAAAGTTATTAAACAACCTGATTCGACTTGTTTGGCCCGTTACCAGAGCCACTTACTTTTACAACTTTGACCTATTTTTCATCCATATTGGCTGGCTTATTCTCGTGTTTGTGTTGATTGAAATATGCATAGCAGTTCTCACCGTGGAACTAACTGAAGCTGAAACGGAAAATGCAGTTAATCTCATGAAGCACTTGTTTGACAAGCATGTAATTAGCTTAATTTATTAAAAAAAAAGTGTCTTTTATGTAAAATTAAGTATTAACATAAACTAAAAGTGAGTAAAAATAATAACAAACACATATTCATAGGATTCAGAATATATAAAATGATGACTACCCCTTTTACCATATTTAAGTCTCATTATTCCACTCTAATATAAAGTGTGAGAAAATGACTATAGTCCATATAGTTCGCCTCAGATTGCTAAAGGTTAAAAGTACTTACAAATGCGTCTGGTTACTCATCACATCAGATTTCTGTTAGTTTTTCTAAAACACTTATTTTATCTTCATCCGTACAAGCATTCGTACAAAACTTTACATTTTCACATCTACCACTTTATACATTTAATCAAATTTTTTTATAATGCCAAATGAAATTTAAAGACATGATGTCTAATTCGAATTTGGGGTACAATTTCGTTCATGCGTGAATATGTAATTGTGTGATTATTAATAGATTACTCTAGTTTGAAATTTTGGTTCAAAAGAGTGATAATTATATGTGTGCAAAATTTAACTTTAATAAAAATATTTACCTCTCAAGATGGACCATAACTTTTAACTGATATGTATAACAACCAAACTCAGAAATCTCCTCAGATTCAAATTGAATTGAATATTAAAATAAAAACAAAAAAAGATTTTTAGAATTCAAAGTTATAGAGTGATGACTACTTTTTTTATTATATTTTAATCTTCTTATTATGCCAATTCCCAATTAAACCTGCCCCCATAGAAAATTAGAGTCTTGTCATAAGCCTTTCTATATTTTCTATAATATAAAAACCATGGCTGTAGTCCATATTGTACACTCCACATCTTTAAGGATTAAAAACATTCACAAACATGTCTGGTCAACAACACTTGTTCTCTATCCACTTGTACAAGCATCCTTCAAAACATTTACATGTACACATACACCACTTTTTATATCTAATCAAATTACTTTTTATACCAAATGTAACTATTTATTTAAATAAGATATAAAAAATTTAACCATAAAATAAACATTACAAAATTTAGCAACAAAAATTCAGTCATAAATAAGCAATATAAAATTGAACCATATAAGCAATTGAAAAAACTAATAAATAAATAAGAAATATAAAATTTAACTATAAAAAATATCTAGTCATAAAATAAAAAATAAAAAACTAACTATAAAATAAAATATTAAAAAAGTAAAAAAAAATCAAAAATAAGAATAATAATAATAAAAATAACTTAATAATTAAAATATCAGGGTGAACACCTGTAAGATATAAAGAAGTTACACGCGTAGTTATGTAAACAACGTGGTTTCTTGCTTCTAATACATAAACGTCCATAAATTGCTACTTCGTTTCTTCTTCAGTTACATGCAAATAGTTTCCTCAGATTGATCTCTAGAGTTTACCATTCTATCCATCATCCCGGTAATTATTATTATTATTAACCAGTGGCGGATCTAGAACTAAATTCCAGGGGTAACCTAAAATTTTTTGTTTTCATCATACATTCATGTAAAAAAAAAAAGACGATAACAAATAAAGTTAACACATCGACCTAATAGATGATCTCTCCTCTTCGGCATTTAATAGCTTGAAATTGGGCCATTACATCGTCTTCCGTTACTTTATTAAATGTTTCTCTTTCGACCGCACAAATTAGAGCATTGTTCAAATAATCGTCACCCATTCGGTTGCGTAAATCCGTCTTGATAAGTTTCACTTTAGAAAAACATCTTTCAACGGTTGCGGTTGCAACCGGTAAAACCAACGCTAGCTTCAATATCCGATATACCAAAGGAAAAGAAAGATGTTTTCCGGTTTCCACCATTAAACGAGCAAGATCACTTATTCCATCCAGTTTTGCAAATCTTTCATCTTCTTTTACAGAGTGATAGAAGACATTAAGCTCACCCGAAAGACACCCTCTTTCTTTTGTAGTAAAATCTTTCTCATACATCTCAGAAAATGCAATTATCTTAGACGTGTCAAACTTAGAAAACTGGTCACAAGGATTTAAACCCGACATGTTTTCTAGCAAAGTAGTTGTTACCTCATTGAATCGATTTCCAAATTCTTGGATTTGCATATCCAAAACCGTATTAAAAATGTCAACTTCAAAATGATGTCGATTAGTAATGACATTCTTTTGGTTTCTAGCCTTACCATACGTTTCCGTCATATCTAACATCTTGATGTTGTATTTTACACAAAAAGATGTTACTTTTCCAAACATTGAAGCAAACCCGTTTTGCCTTAAATCATTCAATGCTCGTTTTGTTCCATTTATCAACTTAGTCGCTTCTAATAAATCTTGACTTTTTTTTAAGATGTTTTGAAAGTACATTTATGTGGCCTAAAACATCTTCCATCAAGTGCGCAAAAAAAACAAAGTCAAGTTTTTTGAAATACGATAAAATACCTTTTGCATGGGTTCGTTGTTCAGTGCCATCTCCTTCTTTTTGAAGAAGGGGCCGGCGGTGGTGGCTGGTAATTGTTTGGTCTAGTCGTCTGGATATGGTGGGAGGCTGGGAGCAGATCGCAGATGGTAATTGTTTTATAACTTTATTATATTATTTTTTTGGTTTTATTTTATTTAAGTTGTGTGGGCTTTTATCTAATGTGTGGGCTTTTAATTAATGTGTGGGTTATCAAAATCTTTGAGGGGTAACCCAGTTTTCGTTTAGGGGTAACCCGATATATAAAACGACGAAAATAAAAAAAAATTTACACTACGGAATGGAAGTTGAGGGGTAACCCGGGTTACCCCTGCCCAAACCTTATGTCCGCCACTGTTATTAACCCTCAATTCTCTGTTTCTTGCTTTCAAATTAAACAAGTTTCTTACTAATTACTTGTATATATATTGTAATCGTCCATGCATGCATATGTAATTGTGTGATTATTTATACTTATTTGGTTATATATTGTTGCATGCAGGTACTACATCTTGCATTATTGCATAATATATATGTCTTTCAATAACATGAGGCCATCATTATCCGGTTCGTCTTCTCAGGAAGATGTTATAAGCACACAGACAATACATGCTCCATCAGGTGCTTATGCTGATTTTGCAGTTTGCACTGTACTTAATTAGTTAAGTAAGTTATATGTTTTTATTGTTGTAATACTGATGATATTGAACTCCATCTTTTGATGTCAGGATTTTATGGACAACAACAACACTACTTTAATGCTAATTATTATCAGCAGCAGCCACCACCAAACTTGCTTCCTGCCAACAACACTGGATACCTAAATCAAGTTCCACAACATGATTGTTTCGGGCATACCAATATTGTAAGTTTCTTACACCTTATGGTTGATTGGTTATATATTATGACCGGCAAAGCGGGCGGGTTGGGTTGGGTAATGGGCCGAAATGGGTTTGGGTCAAAACGAGTCAAATTAAAAAAATTATCAATTTGGTTCTGGTCATTTTTAAAAGGTGTCAAATTTGGTCAAGGTCAAAATGAGTCACTTAAGAATATGTCGATTTGGTTCGGGTCAAAATGGATGATGGGTATCAATTTGGTTTAGATCAATCTGATCATTTTTAAATGGTGTCAAATTTGCTTCAAGTCACACCTGGTCATATTAAATAGGTATCAATTTGTTTCGGCTCAAACATGGTCTATTTAAAGAAGATATATATCATTTTGTTTCGAGCCAATGGGTCATTAAAAAGGTCAATTGGTTAGGGTCATCAAAATGGTTCATTTTAAAAATTATCAATTTGATTATGGTCAAAACAGGTCATTTTTAAAAGTATCTATTTGGTTAAGGTCAAAACGGATGGTCAACTTAGTTTTCATATATTTTGTTCGGATGCTTGATTTTCTTGAAAGTTCTTTGTTGTGTTGAGTTGTTTAGGGATGTGCTCCATATCCATATTATGGTGGAATGACGGGAGCTTATGGTCCACCTACGGTAAGATACACGATTTCATATATCTATATATGTTTGTATACCTTCAAAGATCACCACTATAAGTGTATGGAT
The DNA here is from genome assembly GCF_021521415.1 of Bidens hawaiensis. NCBI lineage: Eukaryota > Viridiplantae > Streptophyta > Magnoliopsida > Asterales > Asteraceae > Bidens > Bidens hawaiensis. The sequence continues at coordinate 727,441 of NW_027491952.1, forward strand.
TTATTTTGTTTGTCTTAATAGATTACCCCGCAATCTTTGAATGTGACAACAAGGGTACCGTTGGCACCTGAAACGGGACTGGAGCCTGTTTTTGTAAACGCCAAACAGTACGAAGCGATCCTTAGGCGAAGGAAGTCGCGTGCGAAAGCAAAGAATGAAAAGAAGTTAATAAAAGGCCGTAAGGTGAATTATGACTTAATAATTTAAAGATGAACTTGCTTGTGTACAACGGTAAATGACATGATATGTTGATTGTATCCTGCAGTCGTATGTTCATGAGTCGCGCCATCTGCATGCGGTGAACCGGCCTAGGGGTGCTGGCGGTCGTTTTACCAAGAGTGAAGAAGATGATTCCTTAGAGAACCACCTCTTATTCTTCAACGCGTGTATCTTCTGAAACGCCAAGGGGTGAATCTGCCAATTTGCAGAATTACCATGCATCACTGGGCAATCATTTCATGTCTTTAGATATAGAGGATTTGCTAAACATATCTTCACCTAACCAAGGCATGTTCAAAACGGTTTGGGACTAGGAACCGGAACCGGTTCCTAACCGGTTCCTATATTCAAAACCCCCTTTTAAACCGGTTCCAGGCTCGAACCGGTTAGGGAACCGAACCGGTTCTCCCACCCTCGGACCCCTAACCTATCTAACCGGTTCTTACCGGTTCCTAACCCGGTTCCTGTACCGTAACCGGTTCCAACCGGTTACAGTGTAAAAATTTTTTTTTTTTTCGTTTTTCGTTTGCGATTTGGATTCTAGACTACGATTCGTATTTGTATAACATGAAAAGTAAAAAAAAACAATTAACATAAAAATAAACAATTAACTGATGAAGAAAAGACAACTACTGAAGATGTTTGCCACTGAAGACAACTACTGAAGGTTGCCACTGAAGACAACTACTGAAGGTTGCCACTGATGACAAGTTGACAACTACTGAAGGTTGCCACTGATGATAACTACTGAAGGTTGCCACTGATGACAACTACTGAAGGTTGCCACTGATCACAACTACTGAAGACTGCCACTGATCAAATTAAAAAAATTATCAATTTGGTTCTGGTCATTTTTAAAAGGTGTCAAATTTGGTCAAGGTCAAAATGAGTCACTTAAGAATATGTCGATTTGGTTCGGGTCAAAATGGATGATGGGTATCAATTTGGTTTAGATCAATCTGATCATTTTTAAATGGTGTCAAATTTGCTTCAAGTCACACCTGGTCATATTAAATAGGTATCAATTTGTTTCGGCTCAAACATGGTCTTTTTAAAGAAGATATATATCATTTTGTTTCGAGCCAATGGGTCATTAAAAAGGTCAATTGGTTAGGGTCATCAAAATGGTTCATTTTAAAAATTATCAATTTGATTATGGTCAAAACAGGTCATTTTTAAAAGTATCTATTTGGTTAAGGTCAAAACGGATTGTCAACTTAGTTTTCATATATTTTGTTCGGATGCTTGATTTTCTTGAAAGTTCTTTGTTGTGTTGAGTTGTTTAGGGATGTGCTCCATATCCATATTATGGTGGAATGACGGGAGCTTACGGTCCACCTACGGTAAGATACACGATTTCATATATCTATATATGTTTGTATACCTTCAAAGATCACCACTATAAGTGTATGGATTTATTTTGTTTGTCTTAATAGATTACCCCGCAATCTTTGAATGTGACAACTAGGTTGGCACCTGAAACGGGACTGGAGCCTGTTTTTGTAAACACCAAACAGTACGAAGCGATCCTTAGGCGAAGGAAATCGCGTGCGAAAGCAAAGAATGAAAAGAAGTTAATAAAAGGCCGTAAGGTGAATTATGACTTAATAATTTAAAGATGAACTTGCTTGTGTACAACGGTAAATGACATGATATGTTGATTGTATCCTGCAGTCGTATGTTCATGAGTCGCGCCATCTGCATGCGGTGAACCGGCCTAGGGGTGCTGGCGGTCGTTTTACCAAGAGTGAAGAAGATGATTCCTTAGAGAACCACCTCTTATTCTTCAACGCGTGTATCTTCTGAAACGCCAAGGGGTGAATCTGCCAATTTGCAGAATTACCATGCATCACTGGGCAATCATTTCATGTCTTTAGATATAGAGGATTTGCTAAACATATCTTCACCTAACCAAGGCATGTTCAAAACGGTTTGGGACTAGGAACCGGAACCGGTTCCTAACCGGTTCCTATATTCAAAACCCCCTTTTAAACTGGTTCCAGGCTCGAACCGGTTAGGGAACCGAACCGGTTCTCCCACCCTAGGACCCCTAACCTATCTAACCGGTTCTTACCGGTTCCTAACCCGGTTCCTGTACCGTAACCGGTTCCAACCGGTTACAGTGTAAAAAATTTTTTTTTTTTCGTTTTTCGTTTGCGATTTGGATTCTAAACTACGATTCGTATTTGTATAACATGAAAAATAAAAAAAACAATTAATATAAAAATAAACAATTAACTGATGAAGAAAAGACAACTACTAAAGATGTTTGCCACTGAAGACAACTACTGAAGGTTGCCACTGATGACAAGTTGACAACTACTGAAGGTTGCCACTGATGATAACTACTGAAGGTTGCCACTGATGACAACTACTGAAGGTTGCCACTGATCACAACTACTGAAGACTGCCACTGATGAGGAATACTCATCAGTGGGAAAGCTGCCACTGATGAGGAATCCTCATCAGTGGGAACAGTCATCAGTTGAATCAGTGGGAAAGCTGCCACTGATGACAACCACTGAAGGTTGCCACTGATGAGGAATACTCATCAGTGGGAACATTCATCAGTTGCGACTTCTTCCTCGTTGTAATAGCGTTTTTTTGTATTTTTTTGCGACTTCTTCCTCGGTTCCAATCACCAACCATTTGTCACATAAACTTGGTTCGGCGTTGGAACCTTGACCAACCGATGATTGTGAGGCAGCCATAACAACAAATATGAATATAGAAGAAGAGAAAACAAGAGATTAGAGAACTCAAAACGTTGTAATAGCGTTTTTTTGTATTTTTTTGCGTTCGGGTTTGCGTTTTGAGTGTTGTGATGAACCCATGACACCAAATACCTATTTATACTAGTAGTGGGGTGCTTGGGGGAGCCAAAAAACGGCTATTTTTGACCCCAACGGTCAAAAAACGGCCAAAAAACGATTTCCAACGGTTATATTCGATCCAACGGCTAGAACCGGTTAGGAACCGGTTCCGGATGGTTCGGTTCCGGTTCCTACCCGCCCCCACTCAGAAATGCAAGAACCGGTCACGGATCATCGGGTTGAATCAGATAGGGTCCGGTTCCTACAAAAAACGGGTAGGAACCGGTTCGGGTCCACCGGTTCGGTTCCAGGAACCGGTTTCGTTGAACGTCTCTAGTTAGGTGTGGTGTTGTTTCATATGATTGGAAAAAATGAATTTACACATGAGAGCAGGTTGATGTCGAGACTTGAAAATACTGAGAGGATGCAAGTGCACGCGTTTATGAAGAACTGAAGTTTATGTTGTTTTTGGAGAGAGATGAGTTGATGCATTCTTGATGTTCAAACTTTTGTACGTATAAATTATGTGAATAACTTTTGCAATTTGTATGCATGAAGAGAGATGAGAAATGTCTTAAAAATCTGAATCCATCAAACTTTGAAGTACTAATAATGACAGTAGTTAATGTTCATCAAAGATCAGTCAATAATCATCAAGTATAATTTATTTATAACTTTGGTTTGCAAGTATTGAATGTATGCACGTCATACAACACACCTTGGTTGTAGTCAACGACTCACTCGATTGGCAAGTTTATTTATAACTTCACTCCTCACCGAGTCAAACAAAACTGTTGACAAATAACGATCCCCAAAGCTTGGAAAAACAACCTGGTACAGTTTTTTGAAACAAAGTTACATTCAACACCAACCCCCACAAAAGGATATGTTACAACAATGAGCTTTCCTTCATATTCTGGTCGCTTTCCGATTCGAATGGCTGCAGCAGCTGCTGCCCCGGACGATATCCCCACCTGCACGCACCACGTGAACAATAATAATGTAACCGACAAATCAAAAAACATTCTATAAGAAATATGATCATACCAGTAAACCTTCTTTCAGTGCAAGAAGCTTAACAGTTTCAATGGCTTCTTCGCTACTTATCTGAACAAGGTTCCAAAAACATAACACGCTTGACACTCGTTAATTATGTTTATACACAAATAAAAATTGCAGCTTAAAAGCTTATGCTCACCATTATAACTTCATCAAGAATGCTAACATCCAAAACATCAGGAATAACACCAGCACCAATTCCTTGTATCTTATGAGGACCTTCATAATCCAAACAATAATAATAATAATAACAATAATGGAATTAAGCATATAAACTTAAAACACATCTATCTTATGTTAAAATATTACCAGGGGTTCCTCCATTTAGAACAGCACTTTCACTCGGCTCAACACCGTATATCTAAACACAAATTATGCAATCAATAACCAAACTAAATTAGCTCACAACAAACCCCTGCAAAAGTTTAATATACCGAAATAAAGAATAAACTCACCTTAATATTTGCATTCTTTTCCTTGAGAAACTTCCCCACACCGGTCACGGTCCCACCAGTCCCGATCCCAGAAACGAAAGCATCAACTTTTCCATTACACGCGTTCCATATCTCGGGTCCCGTTGTTTCATAATGAATCTACAAGGTTATAATTGTGAATTCTATAAGCTTGTCATTGTAATAAAATATCAAAGAAATACCTTTGGGTTAGCCGGATTATCGAATTGCTTAAGGAAATAACTGTTTGGTGTTTTTTCTACTATTTCTTCTACTTTTTTAAAAACGCCTTCAATACCCTTGGATATATCAGTTAAAATCAATTCTGCCCCGAAAGACCGCATAACAATCCTTCTTTCCATGCTAAATGTAGATGGCATAACTAATATAAGTTTGTAACCTTTAACTGCTGCAATAAAAGCCAACCCAATTCCAGTATTGCCACTTGTCGCCTCAACAAGCACCGTCTTCATTAAAACATTATAGTTAATAATCTTGCATCAAAATTATGTTACATTAAAAGCAAATTCGCTAACCTTCCCGGGAGTAATAAGACCCTTATCTTCTGCATCTTTAATCATACTTAGTGCAATCCTATTTGTTCAAATTCAGAAATAAATAAACAGAAAGGAAGTATACTGACAGTTAGAATTAACATAAAGCAAGAAAATTGACCTGTCTTTTACACTGGAGCAGGGTTCCATAGCTTCCAGCTTGGCAGCGATACGCGCACCACAACCGTCTACAATTTTGTTAAGATAAACCATAGGTGTATTTCCTATCAACTGCATATTATGAGGGATAAAAGTACCAGATTGTTTCAAAAATCTGAATTTACGTGAAATTGACGCATTCAAGATTTTTAAGCAATGGATTTACTTCGGTAACATCTTCTGCAATTCCAACGTTGGATCCCATGTTTCTTTGAGGCTACTGAATGATGAAACAACCGTATGCTCAGCTGCATAAATGAATATGATACTCAAATTTCTAGTTTGGTTCTCATATTAATTTCAGTATCAAGAAAGTCAAACATAAACAGCTACTAAGAAACCATAATGTCAAAGTCAAGAAGGCTCCTAGTTGGCTAATTTCATTATTAATCTCATCAACTCTATTTGTAAGATTTTTACTTTTAAAGTCAAAAACTACTACTTTCATATTCATAAATCAATGCAATAAATGGGAATCCAATGCCAACATCTCTTAACTTGTTGTTTTTTGTAAATATCCCATCATTCACTTTCCTTGTGATCATTTTAATCATGAATACTAGCAGTTTTGAATCTGAAACTCGGGTTGTTTGACTGCAAAAGTCAAACTGTAATAGTTTTCACTTTAGGTACAAAAGGAGTATGATTAAATAATTTCCTTTAACATGAAACAATCTTATGCTCGGCTTCAGAAATTAATGTGATATTCAAATTTCTAATGTGCTTTTCACATTAATGTCAGTGTCAAGAAAGTCAAACATGAACACCAAGAAACCATAAAGTCAAAATCAAGAAGTCTGATTCAGTAGACCAGAACTGTGTTATTCCTCAATCCAAATAGAGCATCAAAACAACTTTTTTATTATTAAAAAAAAATCACATGATTGAAAGATCCCTGATTTGAAGTTGGAAGAACTTAATAATAATAATAATAATAATAATAATAATAATAATAATAATCAAAATAATTGGTATTCATTATAAGCTACCAACTGAATTACCAAGAGTCAAAGTAGTACCTTTATATTATTTTCTGACAATTAGTGGCTAGATAAAGACCAAGATCCGGTGACAGATGGGAAAGAGGGCGGCTTGCTGTGTACTTATATTAGGCTGAGGGTAGTGGGGGGTGAGCGGAGGGCGCGGCCGCCTACGTGGCTCGCGAACACCGCTACACCCCTCAGGTGGTTGGGGGCGCGGTGGTCCGGCGTGGCTGTGGCCGCGGGGCGCAAGAGAGAGAGAGGAGTGTTTGTATGTTGGGTTTTTGAGAGAGAGAGAGAGAGAGGAGTGTGTGTATGTTTTGGGAGGAAGAAGCCCCGAATCGTGGTGGTGGTGTGATCTGTGGTGGTGGTGGTCCGGTGATCGGTCGTGGTGGTGTGATCTGTGGTGGTGGTGGTCCGGTGATCGGTGGTGGTGTGGTCTGTGGTGGTGGTCTTCAGTGGTGGTGGTGGTGGTCTGCGGTGTGATCGGTGGTGGTGTGGTCTTCAGTGAAGATGAAGAAGAAGAATATTAATACTAATAGTAAAATTAATATTTAAAATAAATAAATAACTGGATCAAGCCGGATCACTTGACCCCTACACCTTTCGAAGCTTGATTCAATGGCATGTCATCATTTACGTGGGGTTTTGGTTGACTTCTTAGTCTCAATAAGCATGCAACTAAAAAAACATAGTACCTTTCTTTTTATATTGTTATTATTGGTCGTTCACTTTATATTATTCTAAAAGTATTGGAGAAAAGGACAACAGACATACGTTAGCCCGGGACCACAACTTCCATTGTCTGGTTCAAATAAAAATTTATTTGAAATTTCATTCTTTTCAAATTTGAACCTTCCATTGGGGTGCTTTATTAAGGGGGTGTTTGGTCTAATTTTTTTAGCAAAGCTTATAGCTTTTTTAGCTTTTTTTTATAAAATAAGCTTTATTTGGTGTTTGGTTTAGCTTTTTTAGCTTAAGCTTATAAGCTTATATAAGCTAATTTGTAGAAGCTTATTTGAAGATGGTTTTTTAGCTTATTTGAAGAAGCTTATTGTTTAAGGGGTAGATTACTCATTTGCCTTCAAATGGTGATGGACTAATAATATTAAAGTAACTTATTACTATAACAAATTAAAAATGATGGATTTAACAACTTATTAAAATGCATAATCAACTTGTAGAATATAAGCTAATCCAAACACTTAAAAAAGCTTATCAAATGATATAAAATAAGCTATAAGCTTCAAAAAGATATAAGCATACGCACAAAAATATAAGCTAGGCCAAACACCCCCTAAGTTTGTACAACGCTTAGGTTTACATGCTAGTTTGGACTTCATCGAGGACGAATTCAATGGAAAGGAAGGTGCACATGCTTAGATGTACTTTTACATGCAACACTGGTCGAGAATTGATAACGCTCTCCTGATGAGACAGGACGAAACCATTGAGTGACCCTGGTCATAAGCGGAATGGATTGGCTGGATCTCAGACAATCGAAGGCAACACACGAGGCCTTGAAAGATGATTCAATGACAAGAGGTATCAGTGGCGAACCCATGATTTGTTTTCCATTAGGGTCCCATTTTTCGGATTTCAGATTTTTCACAGCAAACGCTAAATTTTTTGGGTCAGTCGCTGTTTAGGTTGGGTTGGGACGATGAAAACATAATAAAATATAATATCATAACAAAATATATAATCATTGCTCAATTATTCAAGTTTTAAGAAAGTATGTTACAAATTTTAAACTAGCCCTAAAATTCAAGTTTCTAACCTGATTTTTACAGGGTCTTGCATAATTATCCCAAAAATTAAAGTTTTAAGAAATTATGTCACTAATTCTAATTCTAATTCTAATTCTAATTCTAATTCTAATTCTAATTCTAGTATACAGTAAGAATATGGCGCCATTTAAATAAATTTATTTCAAAGTTCAAACTGAAATTTTTTATTAACCATAAAGAACACAATGACAACAAAAGTGCATACAAGGGTGACATTAACTATACAAGAAACTTCAGATCAAACTGAAGCTTTAAAATACGATAAACACTTAACAAACTTTAAAGTCGTTCATTAAAAGCAAAGTGGGAATTTCATATAAATTAGTTACTTCCACTCATGACAAGTTGAATTTCATATAAATTAGTCACAAAAACCAAACATTAAAATCGAATTTCATACAAATCACAAGCGTGATAGAACAATTAACGAAAAAATATACATGATGGACAAAATCAACATACAATTCCTAAACTTCTTTACTCATGCATTACCATAAAAAACTAGAGTCAAAACAATTATACATCACTAAATTGTAGTTATAATTATAATATATATAATTGATAACTTTGGTGTCGCTAAGCCCTTATTGGGCCAAATGGCGGCACCAAAGTGGTCCACAAATTTTTTTTTGTTTTGTTTTTTATAAATTTGATAAAAAAACGTTTATTCACTTCAACTCATTGATAAAACGTCCGGGATGGACGACTTTAGGTTTTTACTAACGCCCAGGTTTTACCGGCTTTTTTGTTTACTTCTGGTATCGTAACAAATGTAACCAAAACCGACCGAATTCGCGTCGACTCACTGTCACAACACCCGGGAACACTTAGGTTTTACAATACTCAAGTTTTACCGACTCATTGTTGTAGTGTCCGATATAGACAATGTTCTGGTTTTACTAACCGAACAAATGTTGTTTTTTATATGGTAATGTTTTATATGTTAATCAACTGAACCCACGGTAATGCACAACTGCAATGTGACATAAACATATTCGACCTATCCGATGTGTTATCCAACCTGCCTAGCAAAACGTGTTAGGTAAATAAAACTAGTTATCCAAATATACAAGAAACCAACAATCATATAGTTTTCATTTGGATTTTTAAAAAATACACAATAGAAACCACATATGATGCTGCTTTTCTTCTACTATTTTTTTTATTATTTTAATAATTAAAATGCAAAACCTTAAATCTCTTTCATTTGTATTAGGCTGAGGGGTGTGGGGCTTCAACGGGGGCGCTAGAGCCCCTCCGCTCTCGCCCCCAGGCGCTAACACCACACCACCGGGGCGCTAACGGGGGCGCTAACGGGGCGCTAACGCGAAAAACAATGCAGGCGTGAGCTGGTTAGCGGGAGAAGAGAGAGAGGAGCACACCTTTTCGCTGGAGCCCCTGCTGGAGCCCCTCCACACCAGGGGCCAGGGCTCCAACGGGGGCTCCAACAACACCCTTATCCAGTTTCTCTCTCTGCCACACGTCATAATATTATTGGTTGGAGCCCCCACTAATGCCCCCATTAAAGCCCCCCACACCCCTCAGCCTTATATAAAATAATTGTCACATAAATTAAAAGATTACTAAAAGTCTAAAACATAAATTAAAGCACGACTAAAAATAATTATATCATAATTAAAGCATAGTTAGTATGACTAATCCCAATAATCGGAGTCGGTATCGTGCTCATCTTCCCAAGAGTGATGCCATTGATCATCAAAGTTGGTATTATGATGGTTTAGAGCATTCACATCTCATCCTCTAAATTTATGTGAGGAGAGTATGCAAATTATAGGGTAAGGTTTTGAGTGGTTGTGAATGTAAATTATAGGGTGGAGAGAAAAATATAGTGATTTTTTGTAAATTTGGGAACATTGTTTGCCCCTATTTATTTTATAATATTTGTTGGATTGGTTGTGGATAGATGAGAGAGAAAACTGTAATAATAAAGGTATAAAAAATATTATTTAATTAAACAGGAGAGAGAAATGTATTGTTTTTTAGTGTAATTATAGAGATAAGAATGGAGAATGGGATGAGAATGCTCTTAGGTGTTTATAATTTTCATTTAATAAATAGAAAATTACTACTGCCTCCCTGGGTAATATCGTCACGAGATGAATTGACCACTGAAAAGAATTTGCACATGTTGTACCATTGTATTTGTCGGGCGGGTTTTTTTACTCCTTCCGTTCGTCAAACTACCGTTGACTCGTTAAAATTTGATGAATTTACTATATTACCCTTTGATCATTAGGGTTTAATTCCAAAAAATTGAACAACAATTAAAACAATATTCATATATTAAAAACACCTATTAATTCCAGAAAATATGAATAATCACTATACCAATATATCAACAACTATCAAAGATCTAATGAATAATAAGTTTTAATTCCAGAATATTGTACCTATCAAAGATCTAAATCAACATCACTAATAATCACTATGCCAATATATCATTGATATCCATATCCAAATATTAAATAACCAAAATCTGCCCCACCCATACACCATCCATCCATTCCAAACATGGACTCATCATCTGATCAAATTGAATAAGAAATCCCAAGATTCATCCGGGTATACAAAGACGGCTGTATCGAAAAACTCTCGGGCACCGAAACCGTCCTAGCCGGCATCGACCTGCCTCTGGCGTTCATTCCAAAGACAGGTCGTTATCCATGATGTCGGAACCCATGGCGGCGGCGGCGGCGCTGATGACTGGAAAAACGAGATGACCGGAAAAACGAGATGGCCGGAATCTATGGCGGCAATGGCTGCCGTGGAGGTGGCATGGTGTCGGAGCTTAGGGGTTTTAATCGAAATGATTTAAAGGTGCGGCGGTTGAATTATTGAAGTGATTGGTGGTGGGATTTGAGAGATTTGAGTGATGAAATCTAGGGTTTGAGGATTTGAGAGATTCTATTTCTTGTTATGAAACTGATGATGAAGATAATGAGATTAAGAGGGATTACTTGGTGGTGGGTTTAAGGATTTAAGGTTGATGATGATGAAGAACATCAAGTATGTTTGAGGTTGATGATAATGAAGATGAGCTACTGATGATAATGAGCTGTTGTTATGATGATGATGAGCTGCCCTTATTCATATGAGCTGATGACTTTATAAAAGATAACCATACCAATAAACCTTCTTTCAATGATGATGAGCTGATTTTCTATTATTATTATTATTATTATTACAACAACTTTAGCCCTCACCATTAGAAGTCAACGGTTGTTTGACTAATGGAAGAAGTAAAAAAAACCTGTTCGAGAAATACAATGGTACAATATGAGTAAATTCTTTTTCAGTGGTCAATCCATCTCGCGACGATATTACCCAAGGAGGCAAATGATAATTTTCTCTTTAATAAAAAAACTTGTTATTTTGCTTCCAAATTTTTTTACGGTGTTATGTTAGCGTCATATCATCTCACTTCGCTCTATCTATTTCTCAATATCAAGAAAATGGTCTACAATTTAATATAACTAAAGTCAAATTTTTTTTTTTAAAAAAAAGTTACATTTATTAATAATTTAATGATAAAAAACTACCAACTAAAATCAATTAAAAAGTATAATTTCGAGTACCCGTCCTTGTCAAGCTTACTAGTTCAAATATGGGTCAACGTAAGAGACAAAAAAATATTTTTTTTAATAATATCAAATTTCGAGTACACCCCATTCCCATTTGTTTCTTTGCAACTCACCAAACACCCTCTTATCTCCGTCATCTCTCACTCTCTCACTACAATCAAACAGCCTCTATCTTCTCCAATCTTAAGCAATACTTGTTTTGAAAAAAAAAAAAAAAAAGCAAAAGCTTTAAAACTTTTAGCGGCATTACTCGGTGAATTCTCCACGACAATCTCGCCAAGTAATGGAATGGACACATATACAAAAAGCAATTGGTCGAATAATTTGGTAAAAATTTAGATGATGGTCAAATCAAATGTCCATTTTAGTGATTTTCCCTTAATGCAAAGGTTAGGGCGTTCTCAACCCGTTCCCTGTAAATATGTGGGAGTTTTGTAAATTATACGGTATGATTACGAGTGATTGTGAGTAGAGGAAAGAAAAAATGATATATGGGAAAATTAAATTTTGGTTATACTGTTTAAACCATATAATTTTTTTAATATTTTTTAAAAGCGGTTATGAATGGATGAGGGATAAAAGATAATGATAAATGTATACAAAAATATTATTTAATTGAAAAAATTACAAATTTTGTCATTTTGAATCACATAGATTATGGAATGCGTCCTTTATCAAAAATAGGTTCACTCTTTGTCCTTTATTTGGATATTTGTCATGGTTTTTGTCCTTTAAGCTAACGCCCGTTAACTTATACCATTAAAAATCCCCATGTGCATAAAATGTGATGGGCAAAATAGTCTTTTCCCCTGTAATAAAAAAAACTAAATAATACATAATTTTTTAATATTGTTTGATTAAACATCTAAATCAAATTCCTTATAAACTACAACAATCAGCACCTTTCAACAATCCTCTTATCTCATGAACCTTCATCTCCATCTCCGGTCATATCCAAATATTCAACTCGTGTATCCAAATCTCCATCTTCTGTTATAGCGGCTCATTCAGGAGGGTAATGATGAACTGAATTGTGCGCCTAGATCTAGGGTTTGATGGTGATCAAAAAGGAGGTTGTGTGGTGGTGGCCTGAAGGGAGGTGTGTGGTGGTGGCCGGAACTCAAAACGGAAGATGTTGTCGGATGCGGTTTGTCCGATTAGGGTTTCGTCAGTTCGTTATTACAGAAATTAGAATCTGGGGTTTCATTGTCTCTGTTTAGAGTTTGGTTTACAAATGTTAAATTCTCGGGTTACCGTGGCGGCGGCGATGGCGTTGGTGGTGATGATGGTCTTTGTGGGGCCAGTGGTGGTTTCCGGTAGAAGGAACGGCGGCGGATGGCGGAGAAGACGACGTGATCAAGGGTTTTCTTGTTCTTTGACCAGAGAGTTAGACCAGTTCAATGGTGAAGAATTGTTGGGGTTTTGATTATCTAAAGAACAGGAAGACATTTGGGGTTTGATTTTGGAAATGGGTTTGGGTTTGATTTGATTATTGTTGAGTTTGCATTTGGGTTTCAAGATTTGTGACTTTGTTGGGGAAACGTGTTAAATTATTTCTAAGAGTGTGAAGTTCAACAGGTGAAAAAGAGGATGAAAGAGAAGGGGCATGGGAAAAGGCAATTATACCCATCACGTTTTATGCGTATGGGTCTTTTTAACGGGATAACTTAACGGGGATAGTTTAAAGGACAAAAACCATGACAAACATTCAAATAAAGGACAAAGAGTGAAAATATTTTTGAAAAATGACCCATTTCATAATCTATGTAATTTAAAAGGATAAAATTTGTAATTTTTTCTATTTAATTAAACAAGTGATGGAAATATAGTGATTTTTAATATCATTGTTATTGTTAGGAGCACGTAACCTCGAGAACCAATTATTGATCAATAACAAAATATTTTTAATCAAGTACACCAACAATCCAGTTGATAATCAAGTTCAATTTCTTTAATACAAAATGATGACTTTTTTCTTAGCTAATTGGCCGAACCATTATAACTTTGGTATGGTTTTGAATGTGCGCGTCTTACAACCCGTCTCGCAGGGCCGGCTCCGAAAAGACGAAAAAATATTTTGGGTCAAAGGCGAACTCTTTTTTGGGCATTAAGTAAAAGAAACATTTTGTTGGGTTTAAACAATTTAATTATAAATAGGCTTATTTGATTATGATTTAAGTTGTGTAAAAAACTTTTGTATAAAAATAAGCATAAAAATGTCTCAAATAAGATTAGAACGCACAACCTTTTGGTTAGATGTCATACCCATTTACCATTAGACCAAGCTAGTGGTTATGTAATTGTGTTGAAACATTGATTATACACACGTTTTTGATAAAAATACATATAATTTTTTTTGAAAAAAAAAAATTTCGGGCCTAGCGGGGTGTCGGGCCTGTGGCCGTCGACTACCCTGTCATGCCTCAAAGACGGCCCTGCCGCCTTGTAGTCAACAACTCACTCGATCGGCAAGTTTTCTACTTCACTCCTCACGGAGTCGAACAACGCCGTCGACAAATAACGTTCCCCGAAGCTGGCAAAAATAACCTGGTACATTTTTTAAAAACAAAGTTAACACGCAATAACTACACAAAGAACATGTAAAAGGATTGAATCTTGAAACTGTATGCTGAGGGAGACTAAGATCATCTTACCACAATGAGCTTTCCTTCGTATTCTGGTCGCTTTGCGATTTTAATGGCTGCAGCAGCTGCTGCCCAGGATGATAACCCAACCTACACGCGTCCCATTAACAATAAATCAAGAAATTTATATTTGTAACAATCTTTATGAAAGATGATCATACCAGCAAACCTTCTTTCAGTGCAAGGAGCTTCGCAGTTTCAATTGCTTCTTCACTACTTATCTGAAGAGCGTTTCAAAAACATAACGCGTTCATAACTACAAAAATCAAAATTGCAGCTTAAACGCTTATGCTCACCATTATAACTTCATCAAGAATGCTGACATCCAAAACATTGTGAATAACACCAGCACCAATTCCTTGTATCTTATGAGGTCCTTCCACACATCCAGAACAAAAACAATAATAATAATTATAATGGAATTAAGCACATACATCTTTAGGATTATGATTAAGTTAAATACCAGGGGTTCCTCCATTTAGAATAGCACTTTCACTCGGCTCAACGCCGTATATCTAAACTCAAATTATGCAAACAATAACCAAACTAAATTAGCTCACAAAAAACCTTAGAAAACTTTAATATTGTGAAATCAAATAACCTCAATATTCGCGTTTTTTCCTTAAGAAACTTCCCCACGCCAGTCACCGTCCCACCCGCCCCTATCCCAGCAACGAAAGCATCAACTTTCCCATTACACGCGTCCCATATCTCCGGTCCAGTAGTTTCATAATGAATTTACAATTATATTTTATAATTCCCATAATCTTTTGATTTTAATAACATATTAAAGAAATACCTTTGGGTTAGCCGGATTATCAAACTGTTTAAGGAAATAACTATTGGGTGTTTTTTCTAGTATTTCTTCAACTTTTTGTAAAACTCCCTCTATGCCCTTGGATGCATCAGATAATATCAATTCTGTCCCGAAAGCTACCATAACGATTCTTCTTTCCATGCTATACGTACATGGCATAACTATTATAAGTCGTTAACCTTTAGTTGCTGCAATGGAGGCCAACCCGATTCCAGTATTGCCTCCTGTCGCCTCAACAAGCACCGTCTTCATTAACACATTTTAATTAATAACTCAGCATCAACATTATGTTATATTAAAAGAAGATTAATTAACCTTCCCGGGAGTAATAAGACCCCTATCTTCTGCATCTTTAATCATGCTTAATGCAATCCTATTTTTGTTCAAAATAAGAACAAATATATATAAACAAATAAAAGAAAAGAAAGAACAAACCAACAGTTGGAATTAACTTAAAGAAAGAATATTAACCTGTCTTTTACACTGGAGCAGGTTCCATAGTTTCTAGCTTGACAGCAATACGCGCACCACAACCGTCTACAATCTTTTTAAGATAAACCATAGGTGTGTTTCCTATCAGCTGCTCATTAGGAAAATAATATTTAAGAAATTTAAATTAACAATTTAACTTGTTCAAGAGTTTCTAAGAAATGAATTTACCTCGGTAATGTCTTCTGCTATTCCCACACTGGATCCCATGTATCTTTGATGTTACAGAAAACTTATCAACAGTTCAAAACAACTTTACAAGGAAAAACAAAATCACAAAATAATCCGCAGCTAAAACAGTGGATAAGAATCAAAGTAAGTAAATTGGTAGTGCCTTAATATTTTACGACGATTTGTTTCTAAATATAGAGGTAAAGGGGTGGACTGAGTACTTAAGCATCTATTTTTGTCATAATATTATTGGTTATTAACTTATTCTAGTATTGGAGAAAAGGATAACGGCCACCCATTAGCCCGGGACCATGATTCTTATTGGCTGGTTCGAATCAAATGTTCTCTGTTTTATTCGCATCTTCGTTTCTTTCGTAAATACGAGTTCACGCAACGTGTCAGTTGAATACAAAGGTTGCGTGTTTTAAAGGATTTGTCGAAGCTTATGCGTAACAGAATGATACATAGTGATTTACCCGCATTTGGGGGCCATGTTTTGATGTGATAGTATGCATGTATGTATTCATTGGATGTTAAGGTCTTCTACAGTGTTGTGTTTGGCCATAGTAATTTACCGAGTCTTAATGATAGTTTACAGCTTTTGTTGGTTTATTCTGTATCGTTACAGTTCGGTTTTTACCAGCCGGTAAAAACAGTTTTCAGATTTAACTTTGGTTAGAAACAAAAGTCAAGTGGACTGAAATTCAGGATAGTTGCAAAGGGAATCTGCAAAAAGAAGCTGCAAGATCATATTATGTAAGAACAACTTGTGTCTCAAGTTGGATGTCAAGTAGATTTTGTCTTTTTCCCACTCTATGTTCTATAAGGCATTCAGCAAGATCAAACCCATGTGTTGCTGCGGGCGTAAAGTTTTTCGGTATACGCTATAGGAAACGAAAGAGAAAACTCAGAAGTATAGTTGTAGTATAAGTAAAAGAGTGGCACAACATGTCCGTTTCGTTTTTTTATGTAACGTCTAAACTCATGCAACCAAACTCGTACGCTGCGGCGGGTATCAAACGAGAAAATAAACTTAAAAAATATAATGTGATCGGTTATTTGGTTAGTTAACTTTTGGCCCCTAACGTTTAAATGTGTTTGTGGTTTTGGTCATTTGGGCTAACTCTACTCTTTAACAAGAGATAATAGATGGAGTTGGTCTAAGGGGCCAAAACCTCTATCAAATTTAAATATTAAGGGTTCATTCGTTAAAAAAAAATCTATTTTGGGTTGAAAGGAAGCACGCCACAGGAGCAAAAAAAAAAACAATTTACTCTTTTATTTATTTTCTTTTAATTGATTAGCCTATTACTTTTTTTATTTATAATAAACGTGTGTATAAGATTGGGAATTTTTATATCTCACGACATTTATAATTACATGGTTGGTCATTGTGGTTGTTTGAAAATAATGGATCTAGGGTCTAAGCTTTTTAAGTAACACGTTAAGGTTTAGTGGTATTAAACTTGTAACAACATAGGGTACATACTACGGAAAATGTCTGTTAATTTTGTATGAAATGACCAAAATACCCTTTAGTTAAAAAATGACTCTAATCATGGTGTGGGAGAGATCGAAATTTGGAGTCCATTGGTTGGTTGGTGGCTGGCTTTACTTGATCATGACTTGTTTTAAAGGAGCATATAACACTTAAGTCGGTCATTGAGTAGGTAAACTAATTATCATCCCTGGAGTTTCAAGGTAACATGAGGGGGGGAGGGGTGGTGCATGTGGTGGCATTACTTATCACACACTTCACCCAATTAAATGGTGTCACATCACCAACCCCAAATCCATCATATGTGATGGTTTTTTACTAGGGGTAGGGGTGTGCATGGTTCGGTTCGGATATTAGCAATAACCCAACCTAACCGATCGGTTATCGGTTCGGTTCGGTTAATTTCGGTTAATAACATGTTTCAAAATTGGCTTAAAATTTTGCTTAAAAATACATGAAATGAATGTTTAAACAGATGAAATAAATGCATAACCACATAGATGGTATAAATATATGAAATTAAGATATTAGTATATGAAATGGAGATATAAATACATGAAAATGATAGTATTAAACTATTAATACATATGATACATAAAATAGAGGGGGGAAATGCTTGAAAATATTAAAAAATGAATAGTTTGGTTCGGTTCGGTTAATTTCGGTTAATTCGGTTTTCGGTTATATCGGTTCGGTTTCGTCAGTTTTCGGTCCGGTTTCGGTTAACGATTCGGTTATTGCTCACCCCTAACTAGGGGTGGTGGTGTGGTGTGATGGTTTTTTTTAATAAATACTAAATTAAATAAAAAGAAAACAATATTTTACATTAACTTAAAAATAAAACAAGATTACATTAAACAAAGACAACTAAATTAAAAAAACCGACATAAAGAAACATACGGCCC
Source organism: Bidens hawaiensis (assembly GCF_021521415.1). NCBI lineage: Eukaryota > Viridiplantae > Streptophyta > Magnoliopsida > Asterales > Asteraceae > Bidens > Bidens hawaiensis. Next base: position 745,594 of record NW_027491952.1, read on the forward strand.
TTACCAACCACACTTGTCGCATATCTCGCGTTTGCGTTGAAGTAGGAGCGATTTAAAGGGTTCTCAAGATGTTCGTGCGGTTGTAGGAGGAAAGTTAGATCGGCGTTTTTTTGTTTTTCATTCAAATGGTTGATATACGTCTCCTCACGCTTCATTTTTAAAATATGAGCCTCTTTCCTTCGCTCCTTCGTCTCGGCCATTTCCTCCATCTTAGCCGACTTGTATTCGGCGAAGTTTTCGGCCACCGCTTCCTTTCCAAGTCTTGACGGTTCCCCACTTTTCTTGCGATTCGGCCGTGTGGGTGTGGGTATGTTTTCGTCGGGATTGTCTTCGGGTTCTTCGTTCAAGTTCATGTTCGGCATGTTGCATGACAAGCCGCCGGTAGACGTCGTGTAGTCCCCGGACTCGGAAGTTTTTGATCTTTTTGAACAAGATCCTTTCTTCCTTGGAGCCGTTGGTCCGTTCAAATCGACCAACGGAATCGGTACCCACTTCGCGTAACGTCTCGCAATCTGCCACGCATCCAAGTGGGGAAAATCCTTACATTTGTAAACTTGGACATATTCGCACAAAGCGTTCGTTATCATAGTCGCCTCGCTCGATCCGCTTTGTGGAGTTCGGGACTACAAAACATTTAGAAAAAATATATTTATAACAAATTGTAAAAATAAAGTACTAGATTATAAAATAAATAAACTAAAATAGTTACCTCTTGGACATAACAAGCATTAAATTTTGACATTTTTCGATTCAAATCTCCCCACTTGCCAATCATTTGATCCTTGTTTTGTTCGGTTGCGCCGGGAAGTTGCGAGAAATGTTCTTTAATACGTTTCCATAACGCGTCTTTTTTTGATGGTTTGAGCGTTTTTTTAATTCGGAGCAATGTAAATAATCCTTGGTCAAAGCGACCTCCTCATCGGCCAACAAACGCCGAGCACCTCTTTGATGCGACTCCTCATCCTCGGATTCATCTTCATCCAAAGTTTGCACATCGTGACGAAAAGCACTTGCAAATTGATGTATAACATCGTTATTGTCTAGGGGATCGACGGACATTTGAGACGGTTGAGATCCAAACATTTGAGACGGTTGAGATCCAAAAGTTTGAAAAGCATTATTTGGGTAATTTTGGGTAGAAAAAGGGGGATTAAAAGGTCGGTTTTGATACGGTTGGTTTTGGGACGGTTGATAATAATGTTGTTGTTGGGAAGGTTGTTGTTGGTTTTGGGACGTTGAAAAGGTTGGGGATAATAAGGTTGTTGTTGGGAAGGTTGGTTTGTGTCGGGTTCGTCTTGTAAGCGAAATCTCGTCGGTTCGCCTAGATTTTGTCGAACCTTTGGTCGGGTTTGGGTTTTCTTTGAACTCGACCCACGTTTCTTAGAACCCTCCATTTGATATGTTAAAAATGGTGTGTAATAGAAGATTTTGAGTTGAATTTGAGTTGGATTTGTGTATGTTTTGAAGATATATTTATATAGGTAAATAATGTTTTTTTTTAATTTTCCAAGCATCCCCAACGGCTACATCCCCCCCCCCCCTAACGGCTCTTTTCTTGGAAATGGAACCCTCATCCCGCGTGACACCCATCACGCCACTATGTCATTTTCCGCGTGACAAGGGGCGGCGGCGGTGTTGAAAGGGCCACCACGCGTGATGGATCACCCATCACGTGGTGCCCCGTCCCCCTGATGCTTTAGTTTTATGTTTAAAACTTGGTGTAATGTAATCGACGTCATGAATCTGACATGTTTGGTCATGTAACCTTAGTCATTGGAGCCATAAGTCCATTAAACCCGGGTTCAAGTATGATCGGGTATTAGCAATAACCGGGTCGGGTTCGGGTATTGGCTTTAAAAACCATACCCAGTGTACCGGGCGGTGGCGAAGCTTGGGATTCGTCACGGCGGTGACCGAAGTCACGAATCTAAAAATTTTCAGGTCGACGATTCGGTTCGTGTCGGTGGTTCAGTTCGGGTCGGATCAAACAATATGACATCCATATATCTAATTTTTTTTATTCATTCATTCAGACGATTGTTCTTACAGTAAAATAAAAATAGAAAAAAATGAATCTATAGTCGGTCACTTGTTTTTCGTTGAGCTTCAAATCTATATTGATCAATTTTAAAAATTTCTAAAAATGAATCCATAGTTGATGTAATTTTAAAATATTTCAATGCACATTTTATAGTGATCAATTTCTAACTATGTTTAATGTACAAGGAGAAGAAATGTGTTTTGAAACTTATTTTTGTAATTCATTTTTAAGTATCATAACTAACTATTTACTTATTCAAAAACAATGAACTAGACAAATTCAATTAACTTGTGAATGTTGCACATGGAAATTTAAAGATCATACGCAAAACGTCCTTAAATTAATAAATTATTAATTTATCGATATAATAATATATCGCTAAACTAATAAAATATATCGGTACCAATATTATTAATTTATAGAGGTTTTACTGTGTATGTATGGTTTTATGATAAAAATGATGAGATAAAATAAATTTGATTTGTAGAGGATTTGGAGAAGAGATATATGTCGGATGGATAATTTGAATAATATCGACTCTCTCCACCCTAGGCTTCCTCTATTGGTGCTAAGGTGAGGATCCCTTGGGTAACCAAGTGATATAAAAAGAAGACAAAATGAGAAAAGAGATTTTGTCTATAAGGATAGTGCCATTCATCGGCTTGTGAAAAAGGGAGGGTGTGCCAAAATATGTAAGCGAAACGATAGCAAATGATTTGGATAACCTTTGATATCAAAAAAGTTATTTGTTTTCTTGTAACATATAATCTTATTGATAAATAAAATAGAAAATCAGGAAACTAAACATTTGATCACTACAAATTATCAAATTAGCCATTGACCCTTTCCTTCACGAATTTGACCTTTTTCCTTGCCCGAGCGAGGAATTCCCGTATTCCCTCGCCAACGTGGCAACACCCTATAAAGATGTTAGTATTTACTTGTAGGGCTGAGTTATAATAATAAGATTAGTTTTCCTAAGAATGATAGGAAATAATCTTGTCCATTCATTTTAAAATTGAATGGTTGAGATTAGATTAGAGAGATCATCAAGTGTAAAACAAGGGTAAGGGCATAATAGGGATAACACATTTGTTGACTTTCTCTCTCCACATGCAAGGTACATGTCAAATTCCTCCATCATTTTAAAACATCCATAACTTTTTTATATAACATTTTTTTAAAAAACAATTTCACCATAAAAACGAGTGTTTTTTTATCTTTTATATGAGTACCATATTGCTTTATAAAAATTAAAAAAAAAAAATCGTGGGTTTTTACAAATTGTGTTTTACTATAATTGTGTTATACAAGTGTGTTTTATTTTTTCACAGTGTTTTTTTGCATTGTGTTTTTTTACATTGTGTTATTTAATTGTGTTTTCATTGTGTTTTTGTCATTGTGTTTTTATTTTCATAGTGTTTTTTCCATTGTGTCTTTTTCATTGTGTTTTTCATAGCGTTTTATTTTCCGGCGAAATTTCCGAAGACTTTTCCGGCAAGGTGGTGGCGGTGGGTGTAAGAGATAAGTGAAAATTTAAGTGGGTTTTAATTAAGTGAGTTTTTAAAATTAAATTAAGTGAGTTTTCAATATTAAAGTATTAGACAAAAATACCCTCCTTCCTAACTTTTTAGGAAAATCAAATTTCTTATTTGATCATTTCTCTTTACTTGCATTATAAGACATAATTATCACATAAATTACAGTAAAAGATAAGTAAAACATAACTAAAAATAATTATAATATAATTTAAACATACTTAATATAACTAATCCCAATAATCAGAGTCGGTATATCATGCGCATCTCCCAAGAGTTATGCCATTGATCATCAAAGTCGTTATTGTGTTGGCTTAGGTATTTATACAATAATTTTCATTTAAAGAAAAACTTGGCGATTAGTACCCATAATATATCACCGACTAGGAGAGAGGTGAGGAATCTCACCATTTTCTAGATGACTAGACGAGATTTAGTTAATATCTCGTTGACATGGCAAGAGGCGAGGAATAATGTGAATTCTTCGCTGACTAGACGAGGAATGAAATGGACATTGTCTATATACTGAAGCAATTGGTCATAATTTGGTAAAAGCTACAGTCAAAGTTTATTTTTGTAAACTTTGGTTGTCAAATGCCCATTCTTGTGAACCAATTCTTGACCAATAATAAAATATTTTTAAACGATTCATCAACAATTGATAATCAAGTACAATTTCTTTAAAACAACTTTTTTCTTAGCCAAATGGCTGAACGAAACTGTAACTTTAGTATGGTTTTGATGCTGGATTTTGTGATAAATAAAGAACAAGTATGCAACAAGGGTTCACTTTTATTATTGAATACCGAAATCAGAGCGTACATTACTTGAGATCTAAACGATCTCTTATAACGTTAGCCAAACGGCTTTATTTTAAATAAAATCAAAGAGTAATGCGGAAGACTTGGTAGCTGAAAACACGCATCTGCATGAGGAACCGACGCGCTGCATGTTAAACCTTAGACAAGTGAATCAAGAACACCAAACACGATATTGCATAAAACGTTTATGCAACTCTTTTCATTAATAAGAAACAAGAACAAATACTTTCTACTCTCTCTCTCTACCCTACTAGAAATAAACATTTTGATAGGTTTATATAAAACCCACAATTCTAATCTTACTCAAACTAGGAAACATAATTAAACTAGACCTCTAATTTATTTAATAATAAATAAAAGATAACTATGACACCAAGTTATTCAACTTGGTCCCTGAACTTTGGATCTCCACCAAACCGCCCCTTGAGATCTTTCGTACCACCCTTATACTTTTCGTATTAACCATTCGGGTCCTTTAAGTTGGTGTTGCTCCAAGTTTTACACTCCCTCTCAATACCAACTTCCATTGTTCCTCCAAGATCCTTCACACCTTGTAACGCTCGCACTTCCTTGAGCTTGATTCTTGGATTCGACTTTATAACACTCACCGATGGACTCTTTTTCCTGTTGACAAATAAGTTAGTTTCGAGATTACCGCTGTTTAGAACTGCATCACCCGTTTTCAGATGGGAAACGTCTTTTGCTTTCTTAACTTCATGACCAACTATCATGGTACTTAAAGCAATTCTTCCATATTCACTTGATGCATGCTCCCTCTCGAACTTAACTCCTTCATTTGTTCGTTCATTCGGATCACCCGAACTTTGCATGAACCTCATGCACACTCCAACATCAACTTTGTTGGTTTGTTGATCTTCAACGTTTTCTGTTCCACCATGACAACTCGTAACATGAGACGGAACTACCTCCTCGTGCACTTAATTCAACACGATTTCTTTCTCGTCTTGTTCGGTTACTATCACGGTTACGTCTTGATCAACCGTACTTTCTTCTTCAACCAAGATTTCCTCGTCATCTAGATTCAAAATAACAATAGATGATTCCAAGGTTACCTTTAACGAATTTGACTCTGGCACTACTTCCTGACTTGTCCACCAACAGTAGCCTTCTTCAAACCATTCATCTACCAGGTTCGATTTGAATTCGGTATCAACTGTGTATTTTCCTTGAACCCCGACCATATTAGCCTCCACATCCCACGGTTCTTCTTCTCTAACGACAGCTGCATTACCTTCCTCCCTGGATTCTCGACAATACCTTGCCATATGCCCTTTTTGTCCACAGTAATGGCACCTAAACGGAAACTGTTTTGGTTGATACCTTGATTCCTTGTCTCGGTTCTCTTCGTCCGATGAATCTTCTTCAGAGTTGTCATCTCGACCCTTTCGGTTCCATTCTCTCTTCTTGTGTCGGTCATGTTTCTCGTTCTCCCGATATTTACTCTTACCTTTCTTGCCATAACGGTTATGATTTTTACTAAACCGATGCTTCTCCTATCTTCTGACATACAAGGCTTCGCTCTCGGTTTTAATCGACACGCCGGCTAACTGTTTTGCCAAGGCTTCTTGTCCAGCAAGAATATTCTTGAACTCGGTTATACTCGGTTGGGTCGCCCACCCTTGAATAGCGGTAACAAAACTACAATACTCCGGCCTTAAACCGTGGATGAGTATCCGCTTCATACGAGCATCGCTAACCCGAGACAGTGGATCGACTTCTCCAATCTCGCGACACAAATTCTTTACTTTGCGAAAATATTGTGCGATCGGAAGATCTCCTTAGGAAATCGTCATCAACTCACCTTCGACTAGTTGCAATCGAGCATCGTTCTTCTTCGTGAATAAGGTCTCTAGCGTATCCCACACTTGCTTTGGGTATTCGAGATCTTAAATGTGATTAAGAACATCTTCATCCACCGTTGTCTTGATAATAAACATTGCTTGACCCGCTTTCACCTGCCACTTCCCGATACTACCGTTAATATCGTTTGCGGGTTGTCTCGTCTCGGTACCGTTCGTTACCTGCCAAAGATCTTGACCTTGAAGATACGATTTAATGCATGTTGACCATTGTTTGTAGTTACTCTGGTTCAACTTCTTAATTCCTCCTACAACTTGGAGTTCTGCCATCATTTAGAATTCTTGATCGGGGATGTGTTCTTGTTATGACCAAAATCTCACTCTAACTAAACTTTGAATTATTTAACAAGTTGTGCCGCAAAAGGCAAAATCCACCGCCTTGTTTGGACTCCCGTCGCAAAGTATAACTTGCTTTTCTTGGTTATCGTGGACCCCAAATAAACACACACAAGAAGACAAAATACAAAGAATTAAGTCTTGTTTTTCTTTTGTAATTCGAAGAGCAGCAACAACAAATCTAAACCACAAACAGTAATAATATAATTCTTTTACTTGCTTTGCGATTGTACTCCTCAATAGTAACCGTATATTATTTTCCTTCAATTAGTAACTTGCTTTTGGAAACGTACGGTAGATGGCTCTCCGTCGACCTCCGGTTTTCTTCTTGTAGCGATTCTTGAACCGTGCTTTCCCGTATCGGTTTCTTGGCTTCTTATGCCTTTGATTGGAAACTACTACTTCAATCAAGACTTGCCGCCGATCCGAAACACGAGCCTAATTCGTTAGGCTCTGATACCACTTGTTAAACCTTAGACAAGTGAATCAAGAACACCAAACACGATAATGCATAATACGTTTATTCGACTCTTTTCATTAATAAGAAACAAGAACAAATACTTTCTACTCTCTCTCTCCACCCTACTAGAAATAAACCTTTTGATAGGTTTATATAACACCCACAATTCTAATCTTACTCAAACTAGGAAACATAATTAAACTAGACCTCTAATTTATTTAATAATAAATAAAAGATAACTATGACACCAAGTTATTCAACTTGGTCCCTGAAATTTGGATCTCCATCAAACCGCCCCTTGAGATCTTTCGTACCACCCTTATACTTTTCGTATTAACCATTCGGATCCTTTAAGTTGGTGTTGCTCCAAGTTTTACACTGCAACTGGAGTTGGGATCAGTTTTTATAACTCACTCGATTGGTAAGTTTTCTACTTCACTCCTGATAGAGTCGAACAACACCGTTGACAAATAACGTTCCCCGAAGCTAGGAAAAATAACCTGGTACATTTTTTAACAATCCATAAAGGGACATGTAAAAGGATTGAATCTTGAAACTGTGAGCTGATGGAGACTAAGATCATCTTACCACAATGAGCTTTCCTTCATATTCTGGTCGCTTTGCGAGTTTAATGGCGGCAGCAGCAGCTGCCCCGGATGATAACCCAACCTACACGCGTCCCATTTACAATAAATCAAGATATTTATATTTGTAACAATCTTTATGAAAGATGATCATACCAGTAAACCTTCTTTCAGTGCAAGAAGCTTCGCAGTTTCAATGGCTTCTTCACTACTTATCTGACGAGCGTTTCATAAACATAACGCGTTCATAACTGTAATTCATTTACTATTGATTACACAAAAATCAAAATTGCAGCTTAAATGATTATGCTCACCATTATAACTTCATCTAGAATGCTGACATCCAGAACAACAGGAATAATACCAGCACCAATTCCTTGAATATAATGAGGTCCTTATCATCCAATACAAAATCAAAATCAAAATTAATAAGGAATTAAGCATATAAACATAACACATGATTAAGGATTATGATTAAGTTAAATACCACGTGTCCCTCCATTTAGAATAGCACTTTCACTCGGCTCAATACCGTATATCTAAACTCAAATTATGCAATCAATAACCAAACTAAATTAGCTCACCAAAAACCCTTAGAAAACTTTAACATTGTGAAATCAAATCACCTTAATACTCGCGTTTTTTTCCTTAAGATACTTCCCCACGCCGGTCAAGGTCCCACCCGTCCCTATCCCAGCAACGAAAGCATCAACTTTCCCTTTACACGCGTCCCATATCTCCGGTCCAGTAGTTTCATAATGAATCTACAAGGTTACAGTTACAACACTTCAAATTTCATAATTCCCATAGTCTTTTGATTTTAAAAACATATTAAAGAAATACCTTTGGGTTAGCCAGATTATCAAACTGATTAAGGAAATAACTATTGGGTGTTTTCTCTACTATTTCTTCAACTTTTTGCATTTGTCCCTCTACGCCCTTGGATTAATCAGTTAAAACCAACTCTGCCCCAAAAGCTCGCAAAACGATTCTTCTTTCCATGCTAAACTTACATTGCATAACTAGTATAAGTCTGTAACCTTTAGCTGCTGCAATGAAGGCCCACCCGATTCCAGTATTGCCTGCTGTCGCCTCAACAAGCACCGTCTTCATTAACACATTCTAATTAATAACTTAGCATCAACATTATGTTATATTAATAGAATATTATCTAACCTTCCCAGGAGTAATAAGACCCTTATCTTCTGCATCTTTAATCATACTTAATCCAATCCTATAATTTTTTGTTCAAAATGAAAAAAGTTATATATAAACAATAAAACAAATACAAAGAAAGAAAGAAAACTGACCTGTCTTTTACACTGGAGCAGGGTTCCATAGATTCTAACTTGGCAGCAATGCGCGCACCGCAACCGTCAGCAATCTTGTTAAGATAAACCATAGGTGTGTTTCCTATCAACTGCACATTATGAGAATAACATCTAACTAATTTGAATTAATGGGAAAATAACGTGTTCAAGTTTTTAAGGAATGGATTTACTTCGATAACGTCTTCTGCTATTCCAACGCTGAATCCCATGTTTCTTTGAGGTTACTGAATGATGAATGATTAAAAGGAAGATGTAAGCTCCTTGTAATAACTTAAAACATAAGGCCATGCATAGTGGGCAGCAATTAGGGGCAAATAGGGGCGATTTTTCCATGCATAGTGGACTGAACGACACATATTGCAGATCGTCTCATTTTATAGCCCCTACACTACACAAAGCCTAACTATATTTGTTTGACCACAAGAGTCAAAACTGTAATATTTATTTTTATTTTTGATACAAAAGGAGTATAATAGTTGATTACCACAAACATGAAACACGTGGTATGTTTCTTTTCACCATGTGACATGCAAATTTCTAGTGTGCGTCTCATATTAATTTCAGTTTTAAGAATGTCACAATCAAGAAGTCTGATTCAGTAGACTCAATTAATTGTGTTATTCAAAACAACTTCTATTTTTTATAAAAATCACATTATCTCAAAATCCTTAAATTTGAAGTTGGAAGAACTTAATAATACAGTAATGATAATAATAATCAAAGTAACTGGTATTCATTATGAGCTAACAACTGAATTACTAAGAATCAAAAGTAAGTAAAAATAAGTGGTACCTTAATGACAATTTCTTTTGCTAGATAAAGACCAATATTCTGTGACACAGGGAAATGTGGTGGACTCACTGAGTACTTATATTACTTGGGCTGCATGCAGCTGTGGTTACACGTGGTTGATACCTTGGCAGGCTGGTTGGATAAAATTTTTATTTGAGACAGCTAATCACTATTTTAACCTTTTATGCTCATTCTTTTATTTTATTGACTAGTTTTTTAGCAACGTGAGGCACACCAACTATTTAAAATTTGTTATTTTAAGTTTGTAATCATCACATGCATTTCTTCATTTGGTAGCAATGTGATGAGGCGTTTAGGATATATAATTTCAAAAAACCTTCTATAAACAATAGTTAAACATTGGACATATATGTTAGCAATCAATGCCTTAGCCATTTCACCGCTTTTCTAGTTTGTTTAGAGTGTGCACTCCAATTTTATAAGGAGGTGGACTTCTGATTTTATATATAGACTCGGGAGGTTCCGGTGCACCCCTACCTTCAACGTAAATCCGCCCATGGAGTCGATGGAAGCAAACATGTTAAAAGGTGAGACCATTTTATTAGTTGGATGAATGTTGGCCATACAATAAAATGGAAGCTGCGCGTTTTTTTTTTCTTCTTGTTCTTAATTTCTATGTTGAGAACGATGTTTTCTACTAATATTAAATCAAGGGTTAGCGTTACACATAAACCATGAAAATCGATAATTGATATTTGCATTATTTCACCACGGCAACATAAAACCACTCATCTATAAGCGGCAAACCTACATAGTACATACAAATGTATAGGCCCTCTACAATAATTTATGAGTAAAGTGTCATTTTCATTTTGTGGTTTGACAAATAATGCGAATTTAGTCCAGAAGTTTATTTTTTTCATATGGACCATTCATGTTTTCCAATTCTTGCCAATTACACACTAACGTGAAACCATTGAGCCTAATCATAGGCGGGTCAGTTGGCTGACTCTCGATATTTGAGCAACCAAGGACGCCCCTCGTGGCCTCGAAAGATGACATGTGGCAATGATATCAGTGTGGTTCTATACTCAGACAAGTTGGAACATCACTTAAAACCCATAATGTTCTTAAAGGTGACATGTTTAGTTGCTAGAATAAAATGTCTATAGACCAGGTCCAGGTGAACATGTTTAAAACTTGGCGTAATCGGCCCAGGTGAAGGATCAGGATGATTTGGGGTGAAGATGGTTGTTGCATGCATGCTGGGATCACCTTTCTTAAGCCAATATTTATGCGGGTAGCCAACATTGTTCCTCGGTGTGCTGGTGCGGATGCGAGATACGTGCACAAGGAGGTGCAATGGTTATGGTTGTGGGGAAATGTGACGGACCAATTGTTTGATGATAGGTATTTCTAAGTTTAAACTTGGGTGTTTGTGTTTATTGGCTAGTGGGTCTTCATTGGGAATCGCCTCTACGGATAAGGTGTACATGCTTAGATGTGTTTTCACAATGTCATCAAATGTATCACTGACATAGTCACAGAGAGCTGGTGTCGCTCTCCTAATGAATCTGACATGACTAACCAATGACTCACATCATAAGCGGGACGAACTGGCTGACTCTTAAGTAACCAGGGCGCCACACGGGGCCGAAAGATGATTTCATGACAAACGGATCACTTAAATACAAAGATGAACGATTGAAGTTGTACTTGTTTGTACATTTTAAAGGATCTCTTATGGCTTACATGTAACGGAAAGGTAAGTGTCACCAACTTTCAACATTTGTAGCATTTGGAGAGCACGAAATATTAAAGCTTTCAACAACCATTAGTCACGGTTACAACTGAAGAATAAAAGCAAAAGGCTTTCTTTGGGTGAAAAATTGAGCAAAATTTGATGTTGTTTCGCCTTTGTAATATAATGTAGGTTTTACTCACTAGTTCCTGGCTGTGGTTCAAAAAAAATTTCAGCAATTTTTTGGGCCTGTTTCGACATGATGACATGTATTTATCATTAAAACGAGAAGAGTGTTAATGGTTAAGTGTGCATTCATCAGATCTTGAGGTTTATTGTGTAATGTAGCGTTTGTCCATAGTAACTTACCAATCCTTAATAATAAGTCCAAATGTATTATAGATCCCGATTATGACAAAATGTACCAAAACCTAAACGGAAATTCGGGTGGAACAGAATGGAGAAGTTAATTTAATTATGACATATGTTGGGTAGTGCCTGAGCTACTTACAAATAAAAGCTAAGCATAAAAAACCCTCTGGATATATACGACAACTGGAACACTAATCGTGGAACGACACCATTTGGGTAATGGCCGATAGATTGACAAAGTCAGCTCACTTTTTACAAATGAAGAAAACTTTTGGTTGAATAGATTAGCAAGGTTATATGTAGATGAGGTGGTATCATGCCATGGTGTAACCAATTACCTTTCGAGCATTAAGGCTATTTCGTTCGAAGCATTGTATGGCAGGAAATGCAGGACTCCGGTCCCTGCTCTTGATCCAGTCTCGTTTTTTTTTTCTTTTTTCATTTTTGAAGTTTTTTTTTGTATCAAGTTGGGCATGATTAACACCGATCCTACAACTTAATGAGGGGTGTTAAATATAGATACTTATATTTGGTTATTATGGTTTATTTGTGTTCAGCTGCAGGCCCACCATTAGGTTTATTTAAGGTTTGTTTCTGGCTTCTGGTTTTCTGTATATCTAGTGTTTAACCTCCATTGTGAAAATCCAATTCAGTTAATATAAAACAGTTTCTTAATAATCAAATATTTTTAAACTGTTCATCAACGATTCGGTTGATAATATAAGTTCCTTAAAACAAAACAATATATTTATTTCCCAGCCATATGGCTGAACCATTATAACTTTGGTCTGTTTTTTAATCTATGCACCATCATACAACCCGCCTAGTAGTCAACGACTCACTCGATTGGCAAGTTTTCTACTTCACTCCTCACAGAGTCAAACAACGCCGTCGACAAATAACGTTCCCCGAAGCTAGGAAAAACAACCTGGTACGTTTGTTGGAAACAAAGTTATACACAATACAAACGCATAAAAGAATAACATATTTAGATCATCTTACAACAATGAGTTTTCCTTCATATTCTGGTCGCTTTGCGATTCTAATGGCTGCAGCAGCAGCTGCCCCGGACGATATCCCCACCTGCACGCACCACGTGTACAATAATAATGTAACCGACAAATCAAGAAACATTCTATAAGAAAGATGATCATACCAGCAAACCTTCTTTCAGTGCAAGAAGCTTGGCAGTTTCAATGGCTTCTTCGCTACTTATCTGAACAAGGTTTCAAAAACATAACACGGTTGTCACTCGTTAATTATGTTTATGCAGAAATAAAAATTGCAGCTTAAACGCTTTTTTTTTTTTATGCTCACCATTATAACTTCATCTAAAATGCTGACATCCAAAACATCAGGAATAACACCAGCACCAATTCCTTGTATCTTATGAGGTCCTTCATTATCCAATACAAAGATAATAATAATAATAATAATAATAATAATAATAATAATAATAATTACCAGGGGTTCCTCCGTTTAGAATAGCGCTTTCAGTTGGCTCAATACCGTATATCTAAACTCAAATTATGCAAACAGCAAATTAGATTAGCTCAAGAAATACCCTTGGAACAGATTAATATTTTGAACGCAGATGACCTTAATATTCGCGTTTTTTTCTTTTAGAAACCTCCCCACTCCCGTCACGGTCCCACCCGTCCCTATCCCAGAAACAAAAGCATCAACTTTCCCTTCACACGCGTTCCATATCTCCGGTCCAGTAGTCTCATAATGAATCTACAAAGTTACAATTATAGCACATTATCACTTCATATTTCATAATTCCAACGAGCTTTTCATTTTAATAACATAACGAAGAAATACATTTGGGTTAGCCGGATTTTCGAATTGCTTAAGAAAATAACTATTTGGTGTATTTTCTACTATTTCTTCAACTTTTTGTAAAAGTCCCTCTATGCCCTTGGTTGCATCAGATAATACCAATTCTGCCCCGAAAGCTCGCATGACAATCCTTCTTTCCATGCTATATGTAGATGGCATAACTATTGTAAGTCTGTAACCTTTAGTTGCAGCAATAAAGGCCAGCCCGATTCCAGTATTACCACTTGTCGCCTCAATAAGCACCGTCTTCATTTAAACAATTTAAATCAGTATTTTTGCATCAAATTTATATTATATTAAAAGTGATTTATCTAACCTTTCCAGGAGTAATTAGACCTTATCTTCTGCATCTTTAATCATACTTAATGCAATCCTATTTGTTCAAATTCAAAAATAGATAACTGAATAAATAAAAAGAAAGACTGAACAAACTAACAGTTGAAACGAACATAAAGCAAGAAACTTTACCTGTCTTTTACACTGGAGCAGGGTTCCATGGTTTCCAACTTGGCAGCGATACGCGCACCCACAACCGTCTACAATCTTTTTAAGATAAACCATAGGTGTGTTTCCTATCAACTGCATATTATGAGGGATAAAAGTGTAAGATTATTTCAAAAATCTGAATTAACGTGAAATTAACGCATTCAAGATTTTTAAGAATGAATTTACTTCGGTAATGTCTTCTGCTATTCCACCGTTGGATCCCATGTTTCTTTGAGGTTACTGAATGATGACTAGAGGGAAAAAGTTAGCACCAAATATGCAAAATATGAAGTGAAAACAAATATATAAAGGCCCTATATAATCTAAAATTGACAGGCAACAATATTGTCAAAATACTAATTTAATTATCATCAATCTCATGAATTCTACTTATGTTCCATAGATGTAGTAATGTTTTTACTTCTAAAGTCAAAAAAACTAGTACTTTTCAAGTTAATTTCAGTATCAAGAAAGTCAAACAGATACAGCTACAAAGAAACCATAAAGTCAAAATCAAGAAACCTGATTCATTAGACCCAATTAGCCCAACAATATCCATTAATTTACAAAACCCAGAACCCAAATATAGATATAAACTTGAGCAACAAATTTTCCCAAATTCAATACACACACTCATTAGCTAAAATCAGTAAGTTCTTATATTGTAGCATCAAAACAACTTTATTATTAAAAAAACAAAATAATATGTAGCTAAAACAGAAAAAAATAAATCAAAGTAGTACCTTAATGTTTTATGATGATATGTTTGTGGATAAAGACGAAGGGTGGAGTGACTACTTATGCTGATATATATATTTTAGTAATCTATGTTTTCATAAATTTATTGGTTGTTCCAAAGTATAGGAGAAAAGGACAACGGCCAACCGTTAGCTTGGGACCACGGTTCCTATTGGCGGTTCGAATTAAATGTTACTCGAACCTGCTAATTAGAACCACTTGTTATTTAGTTTAGTTTATTCGCCTTTTCTATTCGTTTATCTAGTAATCAAGCAAGAAACGAGTCACTTGGATACAAAAGTGGGTGGTTAAAGTCAACTTGTTTACGTGTTTTAAAGGATTTGTTGAAGCTTACACGTAACGGAATGATAGATGTATTAAGGGCCATGTTTCGATGTGATGGTATGTATATATGACTAATTGGTTAAGTGTGTACGCGTTGAATCTTGAGGTCTTCGTTATGTGTCGTTTAGTGTTTGTCTATAGCAACTTACCGAGTCTTAATAATATGGAATTTTGTACTAATTTACAAATTTGCTTAGTGGAAAATGTATAAAATTAGTGTAATATCAATAGGAGATGCAAGAAGTTATTGGAGTTTTAGGTTTTAGTTATTGAAATAATCAAAGATAAACTATGATGGGAGCAACTGAAGATGTGGATAGATCGCGATAGTAATTCTTTAGGCGGACACAATGGGTGAAAACGAAAACGGGGTGGGATGAGAGGCTTTGGTATGGAGCTGATATGGCAAACGACTGGATGTGAGGAGCGTACGAGCACGATGGAGATCCTGTATTTAAGAAAGTTATGGAAGAAACGACATTACTGGACAATGAGGAGCGAGAAGCATGAAAACCATTCAACGGCTTCAGATGGGGAAGCGACGACATAGGATGAGATAAAAAGCGTTTCCTCTACTCTTAGTGGTCAGCGACTTCTAAATTATTAAGTAATGTGTTATGGTCAGTGAATAAGAGGCACCATTCAATGTCATTTCAAAGTCATACCACCACTCACTCAACCTATGTTATTTTCTCATTCACCATTTCAGTTATTTATTTAAGTTATTAAAATTCACAATTGTCCGCCTCTCATGAATGTGAGGGGACTCACGCATGGCCACTCAAGGGAGGTCTCATGAGGGACAAGGCAGTGTGCATCACTAAGTGACGTGTTATGTTATTGTACACGATTGCCTCTCATGGATCATAACATATGATCTTAAGGTAATATATAACATTGTATATTTTATATAATGCTTTAAGGTACTTGTTAAATGATCAAACATATAATCAACACAATCAGATTGTAACATATGTCTTGTAGCACAAATTTATACAAAAATAATTAAACAGTTATGATGATAGGGAAAAGTTAAAATACAAATTGAGACAAAAATGAGAAGTGTGAGAATAATTTGTGACCACACAAAAATCACCTTAAAAATAAATTAAAAAAAAACTAAAAAAAATAATAATTCAAAATATAAATAAAAAACGAAAAAAAAATAAAAAAAAACTAATATGTTTTCGCCATCATTTTTGTCCAATTTTTTTAAAAAATTAACGAAAAGACAATGCCGAGATCAAAGACACAATAACAAAAATGAACAAAAGAGATAATTATAACTAAAAAAGACACAATAGATCGCAAAAAATAATACAATGCCGAACAAAATATAGTACAATGTTGAGTAATATAACATAATATAACAAAAAAGACACAATGTCAAGGAAAAAATACACAATCAATGGCGAAAATAAACACAAAACACAATGATAAAAAACGACTTTTTTCACTTACCATTGTGTGTTTTTTTATGAGAACGAGAAAGACGGTGGAAACATTTTTGTGTTTTTAAAATTTTCACTTTTTTATTAAATTTTGAGTTATGATTTTTTTATTAATTTTTTTTAAAATAATTTTAGGGGTTTTTTTGTGTGACTACAATTCTCATCCTTCTTGTTTTTGTTTCATTTTGTAAAATAACAAGATCCTATGATGATATTAGTTTAAAAATAAATATATAAGAAGTTATATTTTTCTACGAAAATAGAAACTTAATTGAATTGAAAACATTTCAAACGAGAACAAAAAAAGGGTAATGAGAAAAATATACATATAAGAAAATAAATATATAAGAAGTTCCTAACAAAAGCGTGTGATGTACCCATGTGATTAACATGTTTTCAATGTTTTTAGTACTTGAATATAAAGACCAGTAAAAAAACGTGGTTGCTTGATTAATAAATATATATTAAATTGAGCTTTTTAAAAAAATTGAAAATAAGCGGCCGGTTGAAAATTGAAATGAGAAATGTTTCAATAAGTTTGACCAGAGCGGTTCGATGCCCGGTTCCCAGCCCAACCAGTCGGTTTGACCTCGTTTCGAAACCATGTTACCCTTACAAGTTATTCATAAACGTTTAGTGCCACACATTTGTATTAATCAACTTTTTTCGATTTAAGAAACTGAAACTAACTATTTATTTTATAAAAAATATTTTATTTCTATAAGACCATGCGTAGTGAGCATTAACTCACTGACGCATTACCAATAACCGGCGTCAAACACCGTATGGGTGCCTTGCTCTTCTTATGTTTGACTTTACATGTGTGGTACATTTTGGTTGGTAAACACTGGTTCGTAGAAGAAAGCATATTGAACATTTGCATCTGCTCATTCCTTTAGACCCTCGTTGCCCACTTTATATAGAAATTCTAGATAGGATGTCTCCATGCCTGGGCTACAAAAATAATAGTTGGTATCCCTCCTTTAACTTTGAATGGTTTACCATATTTCATATTTGCAATCCAGTTTTTTCTTTCCTTTTTTTTACCCTAAGTAATTGTTTGAATTGTTGACCGGGGCGACACTCACACCTATAGAGGTTAGTAACTATATAATCAAGAAAAATAAATATATAGTACGAGAAATTAACAACACAAATAAATTTATATCACAAATCTTCAAAACCAACACATTAAGCTTTTCACAAGTTAATAGCACCAATACATATACATATAAAAAGTTCAATACCAACACATTATTTTTTTTAGTAGTTATCAGTACCGATATCACAAATGTTTAATACTAACACATTATAGTTACCAGCACTAATATATATATAAAAGTATAATCTAGAAAAAAAAAATGTAGCACGAGAAGAAATTTTACTACTTATTTGAGGGGATTTTTTTCTTTCAATATTTAATGTTGATTACCATTTTAATTTTTGTTTTGATGTTCAAAATTTCGTTAATTAAGGAGGTGAGGTTTTTCTAAAGTTTCTATTATTAAGATTGTTCTAATTCCAAAACTTCCATTTATTCCCATTTAAAATGGTAGAGAATGTTTAATTTGCTTGCCTCATAATCTCACACAAGGATTAAAAAAATAAACGTACAAGATTTGTTTCACCGTTTCTATGCAATTATCTATTTATAGGGTAACCATACTCATCATTTAGATGTTGGGTTATGCAAAACATACATCCCTTGTGTACTTGTCATACATTCTCTGTAACATCCGCCTCCTCGCACCACAAATATTGTCCGCTTTGTCCACGAATAACTCACAGATTTGTTTTTGGTTGCCCATGTGGAGTCTTACCAGGAGGTCACCCATCCTACTACTACTTCCAGCTGAGCACGCTTAACTGTAGAACTCTCCTCTCGTCCACTACCGTTAAGCCCAAAACGCGTTGGTGGTTTAAGAGGCGGGGCATTTACTTATGTATCAAGGATCTCTCTTGTACACGGCCGATGTAATTTTTGCCTAGGATGTTACAAACACTCCCCTTTGGACTCATCGTCCTCGATGAGGTTTGCCCCACCATCCCATTTATGATGTGGGATTTGCCTAAGGTGTACCTTAACGACACCCCCGAGGACTCACCGTATCTGATGAGGTTTGCCCCACCATCCGAACGGAACAAGAGTGGCTCCGATACCACTTGTAACATCCGGCCCTCGCACCACCAATATTTTCCGCTTTGCCCACGAAGAGCTCACGGATTTGTTTTTGGTTGCCCAGGTGGAGACTTCTCAGGAGGTCACCCATCCTGCTACTACTTCTAGCTGGGCATGCTTAACTGTGGAACTCTCCTCTCGTCCACTACTGTTAATGTCACACCCCAACCAAAGGAGGCGGAACATGCCGAGGTGTAACGATTGCTCATAAGCGCATGACACTATTTAAAGCGACAATATTTAACAAACTCATTTCATTTCACAACATCGAAAATGTCACATAACCAAATGTTCATAAGTCAAATACAACAAAATATAGCAAATCAAATATTATTCATTTTTGCTAATATTCAAACGGTATTTGTGTCATTTTCTTCACCTAACTCCATAATCAACCTAGATGCAAACCTGTAACATTTCATAAAATAAAGTTGTCAAACACAAATGTTGGTGAACAATTCATAAGTTTGAACAATAGATATATAGTATGAAAAGCCACAAAACTAGTATACAAAACAATAAATAATAGCTATA